>NC_057356.1:24847044-24972044 GCF_016509475.1 Prionailurus bengalensis
GAGCCTAATGGCTTTGAGCCCATTTGCGCTCAGGCTTCCTCGCTCCCAGCGTCACACTGGCTTTTGGCTCCTCAAACCTGTTGGGTTCATGCTAGGCACCCCCCATCCCTGGGCTAGGAGGGGCCCCTCCCGGCCTGCCTCCTCCTGGGCCTGTCCTGTTTATGAGGCTGTTGTCCGGGGTTGCTGGGGCAACGCTGGATCCGTGCCCCACTCGGAGCCCCCCGACGTTGGGCCCTTTCCACGCTCTTTGGACACAGCAGCTGCTCCCGCCTCCTGCCCGGGCCGGCCCCTTGGGTGGAAACCCAGTGATGTGTGTGTTTGCGAGCACCCTGAGCTCACAAGCTCGGGTTCTCCCATCCAGCTGCAGCCAGGGGACCTTCTTCCTGCCCTGCCGGGTGGGATAGAAAACCCAGCCTCCGCCGCTGGGCGGTGCGGGTTTGAATCCTGCCGCCAACGGCTGCTGCCTTAACCTCCCCAAGGGGGTGCTTGACCCCAGAGCGTCTGGGCCCGCTCTGCGTCTGTCTGAATTATGACAAAGCTTCTGCCTCTCAGGGGAAAACTGGACGGGCTCGGGCGTTGAGGAAGTCCTCTCTGGATGAGGGAGCAGAGCCCACGGCCCCTGTCTCGACATTGCCGCGCCGAGGGGGCTCCTCCTTGATTCCTGGAGGGAGGCTGGGTGTCTATGGTGACCAATGGGCCCGCTTATTCCCTGAGACCAGTTCCCACCCCCCACAACCCACATCACTGTTTATTTCTCTGCTGTTTGGCACCTCACCCTGTGCCTGAGGTGGGACTGGCTTCTCTGCACCTCAGTGTCCTGTCCAAAGGTTTGGGTTAGGTCAAGTCCGTGAGCTTCGAGCATCCTTTCTCTTTTTCTTCCGCCGCCCCCCCCCCCCCCCGCTCCAACCTTTTATTTGTGGCAACTTTCTTCCTTCAAACCAAATCTTAGGCAGAACAGTAGGAACGAGGGAGGGGGCAGACCAGGACCCAGTAGGGATCTAGAATCTTCTTCCACAGAGATAAAGGCAGAGATGGGGGCTGGCAAGGAAAGGGGGGCGCCGACAGGGAAGCTTTACAGAGTCGCCACCCCTGCCTCGGCCTTGTCCAGTTCCCTGGCTCCTGTCCTCTGGTGACAGCCAGCCTGGTAACGGGCCCAGCGAAGGTTAGTGCCTTTGCCTTTGAACGGTGGGGGGGGGGGGAGTGGGGGGCTTCCCGGAGGCTGCTGCGAGCAGAGAGCGGCTGGCAGGCGGGGCGAGGCACCGCTGGCGGAGGCGTGAGCAGCTCCTTCCCAGCCCCGAGCAGCACGTTTTGTTTATGTTGGTAGGGTTTCTGACTTCACAGACAGAGTATTTTGGGAGAGGCTGTGTCTCCTACATCTGGATTGGGGTAGGGACCAGCTGTTGCTCCCGAGTCTGTGTTCACGCTGTTGTCACACGTAGGAACGGGCTGCCAAATGCGGGGCTGGGGGCTGGGGCCCGAGGCCCGAGGAATGCTCTCCCTCCCACTGCCTTGTGTGAGTCCCTTGGTCTCTGCCATGCTCTGGCATGGGCCCGGGTGTGGATGCCAAGCCCCGCTCTCCCTGCGGGGTCTGGGGTGAACGGTGTCCCCTGGGGGTCCGGGTTCTCTCTTGGAAGATCGGGGTGGCAAATGGGGCGCACCCGGCACGGAGCAGGGAAGGCGATACGAGGCCAGGGTGCCTGGGGGCCAGCAGCGGCGGGCGCCCTCTCTCTTCGGGGCCCGGGGGTTCTGTACGCAGTGGTAAAACCAGGAAACGTACACGGAGACAGGGCCCTTCTGGACGCCAGCCCGTGGATGCAGTTCCGGGTCATCTTTCCCCGGCACACACACTCTCTTTCTCAGACACACACGATGTGGACACACATCCATGTCGAGATGGACACAGACCCAAGACACACACACACACACACACACACACAATCACACACACACACACTCGGTCCAGTAATGCTAGACGCTTCCAACTCTGACGAGGGCAGACGGGTGCCCCCTGAATGTCTAGTCTAATGGGGGAGGCAAGCACTTCCGTGAGCCCCCAGCAAAGCCCAGAAGCCAGAGCATTCTGATTGGAGAAGTGCTGTGGGGGAGATGAGTGGAGTTGTGGTGGGAAAGGGGGGGCTGTCCCAAGATGGCAGGATCAGGGAGGCAGCCCGCACCCCCATACAGGGCCATATTGAAATCACGAGGAGGAGCTGGTTGTGGGAAGATCTCGGGGGGCAGAATGTTCCGGAAGACGGAACCCGAAGGGCAGAAGTCATGAGGAGTGGGGAGATGGTAGGACAGAGCAGGTGGAGGTGACGAGGGAGCCCGTCCAGCATCCTGTGGCTGTGGGACCGAATCCAGATTCTCCTCTATGGGTGATGGGAGCCGTCGGGGGCTGTGTGCATAGAACCTTCAGGGATCGTTCAAAGACCTCTACACCCACCGAGTGACAAGTGCGTGGTGGGGACCCACACGTGACCCACACGCGTGGAGCCTGCTGCAGCACACAGGCGTGTGGCTCTCACGCGCGTGCATACCCACGGTGCACGTGGGGACACACTCACGCCTCGCGCCCGCTGGGGCACACGCACTGTCCCTCCAGCGTTCCCACCAGCATTTGGGCTCAGCAGAAGTGGCCAGGAGGCGACTGACCCTCAGCCTGCCTCAGTGTCCCCATGCGGGAGCTCCCAGGGCTGGCGTGAGGGCACGGCCCAGGGGTTTCCTGGCTGGAGAAGCCGAGGGACAGCCTCAGTCCGGGCGGAAAGGCTAGTTTCGGTGATGGGCCACCTGCCTTTGCTGTTTCCGGGAAGGCCTCTGTGAGAGGCAGGTCCGAAGGGCCAGGAGGAGCAGGGTGACGGAGAGAGAACCACACTGGCCCCGCATCTCACCCTCAGCCCTCTGTTTTCTCACGAGCGGGGACCTGGTACCACTACAGGCCCCCAAGCCTGAGAACACGGTGCTGGACGCGTGTGCGGTTAGGTCCCTTTGGAAGGAGGCGGAGGGCCCCCAGCGTTTCTAATCACATTCAGCCCGGGTGGACTCCCTTCATCCCTCGGTGATGCCCTCGCACGGGCGGGGGGAGGGGGGGGTGAGCCATCAGCCCGCAGGCCGTGGGGGCCATCCCAGCAGGGATGACAGAGGGCGCGCCGAGGACCACAGTCACCGTGGCCCGATCTCCTCCACGGCTTCCCGCAGGTGAAGGTGCCCCTGCTACGCGTGATACGGGAGAGCCCGAGTGCTGGAGTCAGACGGACCCGGGTTCGCGTCCTGGCTCTGCCTCGTCCTGGGGCTCTGTCTCTTCCCTGAGCCCTCCTGGCTGTCACTTGGGGACGAGGAAGAACATCTGTGACGACGCGGGGCCTTGCCTCTCTGTCTCGCTCGCTCTGGCATCTCCTGTGACTGCGGTCAAGTAAGTGCTCAGTAAACACCCGCTGGAAGTAGGAAGTAGAGTCAGGGTAAAGTGCCTTTTTGACTTGAGTTCTGCAGAAATCGTGTGACTCGATCATGCCACGGGGCATCTGCCAGAGGCCAGAGTCACGTCCGATGCTTTCCCAGCCTCGTTCTCCTGAAATCTTCCTCCCCCACCCCCACCAGCCTGGGAGAGGGAGGGGCACTTTTATCCTTCCCATTTCCCCGAGGGGCAAACTGAGGCTCCGAGATGCCATGATGGGCTCCTGATTTTGAAGCCGGGAAAGGGAGGGGCCAGGATTTCAACGGCGTTCCTCTGTGGAATATCTAGGGACCGTGTCACCCACCTTGGTCCTTCCTGGGCCACCTCAATGGCTCTCGCCCCGTATTTTACCCAAGGTCATTCTTCAAACCAACTTCACATCGACTCACTTAAAAAAAAATCATAGCCTCAGCGTTTGCAGCTATATATCTCTATCACTATCTCTGTATCTCTGTATCTCTGTATCTCTCTATCTATTTCAACATCTCTTGGCCACTGGGATGTTTAAAACTCACACTCGTTTAGGGACTCGTGGATCCAGTTCAACCATCGTATTTCATGGGAAGGCACAGAGAAGTTCAGTGACTTGCCCAAGGCCACACAGCAAGCACAGCTCAGGCCTCCTGACTCCCAGGCCCAGGGCCACCCTCTCTCTCCCTCAAACACCTGCGGGTGTCAGCAGAGCAAAGCTCTCCCAGGGTTGGGCTCGGCCTGACTCTGGAACCAGAGCAGGCTGAGCGTCACAGATATCATCTCTCTTTACCCTCCGAGACATCTTTTCCAGGCATGTCTTCTTGTTCTCATTTCCGGCTGGGGTTCAGGGGTGCCTGGCTGGCTCTGCTGGCCGTGTGTGCAACTCCTGATCTCAGGCCTGTGAGTTCAAGCTCCACGCTGGGTGTGGAGCCAACAACAAACGGATGCTCAGAGAGGTAAAGCAACTCTCTAGAGGACACACAGCAAGTGAGAAGCGGAGCTGGGATTTAAACCCCAGAGCCTAGTGCTGTGCTGCAGAGACTGTGGCTGAGGGCACGTGGACCCCGCAGACGGGACGCTGCTGCCCGGGGTGATGATGCGGTGGACACAGGCCAGCTGGGGGCCTTCGGTTTGGGGACCCACCAACCTCCTCTGTTCCCCAGCCTGAAACCGCCTGTACCTTCCCGCTTTCCGTTACAGGTTCGGGTCACAGAGGGCTTGGCTGCAGCTGACGTGCTACATATTTTTAACTCGGAGAAGAATGTCCCAGCCCTTGTGAGCTTTCCGCCAGCCGCCCCTCATTGGGACCAGGAACGCGGCTTGCTTCCTGCCTTCGGTAGTCTCTCATTATCTCCCCAGCCCCAGCAGCCCCGAGACTTCTCAAGTCGAGACGGCAAAAGGTCTTGGGAATTTTCATAAAACTCTCGACTCTGGCCGCGGGCCAAAGGGAAACAGCCCTGAGAGGGGCTGGTGCTGTCGGTGACATGACAGAAATACGGCATTCCTGTGGCGGGCAATTCCTGGGTTTACTGGGGGCCGCGGGCGGGCCCGCGAGCCACCGGGCTGGCCCCCTGATGGCCGGATCTTCGCAGCCCCCAGAGGCACAGAGAGCGGGAGCACGGGAGGAGCAAGGGTGGCCGGTTATGCAGCCTTTGCCGTGGGTCCGTGCTCATCGGTCTTCCTGCGTCGTCTCGGCGAAGCGTCACGGGGACGAGGCTGGCATCACGGACGAAGACACGGAGGCTCAGAGAGGTGCAGCCACTGGCCTGAGGTCACACAGCCAAGAAGCGGCGCACCCCGACGCGCGCCGAGGCACCCGCACCCGCACGCACATGGCCACGCACGCACAGACGCGACACATGCACGCGCGTGGCCCCCGTAGACACACGGGGGCACAGCCCACGCACCCACAAGCCCGGCGGGCTCGCCGCTGGTCGCGCAAACGCGTGCACGCACGTGTGCGTGTGTCCACGCAAATGCGCCCAACGCGCACCGACTCACACGCGCTCCGAAGACCCGAAACGACGGCGCTCACTTGGCTCTCTGGAGCGGGGCCAGGACCTTGTCCCTCGGACCCCAGGAGCTTCGGCCTCCTTCCGCCCCTCCCTCCCCCAGATGTTCGCCGTTGCCTCCCGCCAGCCGGCCAGATGTGCTCAGCGCCCCAGGATGTCTCAGAGATCCACAGGCTGAGGGGGCTGCCAGACGCTCGGGAGGGACCCGTGGCCCCTCAAGGTTGCGGGCTCGTATCAGGCAGGAGAAACAGGCCCGTAGGAGCCCCGGGGCTTGAGTCCAGCTGGAAGCCAGTGGGGGACAAGCGGCCGGCCCTCTGCCGTCTCTGAGCCCGGTTTCCGCATCGGTGCAAGGGGACGGCATGGCTGGCCTGTCTTCCTGAGGGTCTCAACGGGGACTTGGGCGCTGAGAACCGAGAAGAGGCCTCAGCGCTCCCCGTGCAGGCGGGAAAACGGGCCCCCGATCCCGCTCGAGCCTGTGGCAAAGCTGGGCTCGGAAATCAGCTCCCGCCAATCCTGGCCGGCTAACTTCGCATTCGACTTAACCGGCTCCTTGGGCGTAACATGCAAAGGAACACCGGAATGGAAAGACTGCTCTGTTTTCTTACGAAGGGCCGAGAATGTTCTTACATTTCCTTTTTGGCCCAAGACATTTTTCTCCGGGATTACCGACCAGCAAGGCGGGATTTCTCCAAGAAGCATCCCAACTGCCCCCCGCCCCCGCACCCCCACCCCGCCATGCGCTTGACCTAACATTTGCCTCTCCCCAGACCCAGAGCAAAGCCTTGCTCTGTTTCCCCACGGCCTCCGGATCCAGTTTTGGGGTTTCAGAGGCTTGGGATCAAGGCGAGGACATAAGGAACACTACCGTGCCGGGCACAGACGTGATCGTATGCCACGCGCGTGGCTGGTCCTTTCCTCCCAAGGAGGCACAGCAGGGAGGCAGAATATCCCGGAATCCGAAGGACCGGCTCCCGAGGGAGGCAGAGGTGAGCTCAGATCCCCGGCAGGCCTCTTCCCTGCCGGATGACGCTGGGCACATTGCGTGATCTCTCTGGGTCTCAGTTTTCTCATCTGTAAAATGAGAAAGCCCACGTTTCATGGGGCTTAAAATAACAGATGCGTGGTGCTCGACAGAGCTGGCCGAGGAAGCTGTTCGTTGGTGTCAGTGGCCTTGGACGTGAAGCCCGTTTTTCCAGAGGCACAAAGGGACACACCTGAGGCCCAGCTTCGGCAGGCGAGTGGCCAGGTCAGAGCCCAGGGCAGCCCGGCCCCACGGCTTGGCTCTCGCTGCAGGCCAGCCCGCTGGGCGGCCTGTGATGTCATTTTCCCAGGTCTTCCTTCTGGAAGGCACTTGCCTTTCCTAAATTCTCTTCCCAGGCAAAAATCCCTGTAACCCGTCCCTGTGCTGCTAGCTCACGCTCAGATCTATAAAAAGCTGACTGGGGCTGTTATTTTGAGGGCTCTCACTGTGTTTCCCTCCAGGGGTCCCTGCAGGAATTGACCTCTGGTTCTCATGGCTGGTGGCAGAGCTCTGAGCCGGCTTTCAAGGGCAAGGGACAGACAGGGGGTGTCAGCCATGGCCAGGGTGGGGGGCGAAATTTCCAGGCTGAGGAGGGATGGTCCCACTTCCTCGGCTGCCCCCCCCCCACTCCCTCCGTCCCTCCTCCAGCAGCCTGCACACCTACTGTGTGCTCCCAGGGCCTCCCAGGTAATCCTTTCACAGCCGAGGAAGTCAGAGCACAGAGAGGGACAGTGCTTTTCCCAAGGCCACACAGCCCGAGAGGGACCGGTTGTCCCAGACTCCCAGGTGCCTGGTTGGTTTGCTCCTGCTTCCTCTTCCCTTCTCACAAGACTCTCCCCCCTCTTCCCTGTCTCCTCACTTCCCCGCCATTCTTTCTCCAGAAGGCTTCAGAGCCCGCTTGCTTGGGGGTCATCATCACAATACTGAAAGCGCATCCAGACAGAGGGACGGTTCCTAGCAGCACGTTTGAGTTTTTCCTACCCCCAGCCGAGAGCTCAGTCCATCCCGTGCACGGCACCCTCCGACCACCCTGGTGGGGCGGACTGTCTTCCAGGCAAGGACAGGGGCACCCAGAGGAGGCAGCCACCTGCCATGCGCACACGCGTGCTGGGGCTTGGGCTGGGTCTGCTGGCCCCAGAGGCCTCACGCTTCACCGTCGTGTCGCGTTAGACTCTCACATATGCCCACACGCAAACACATTTTAAAACTTAGGGTTCAAGGGCGCCTGGGTGGCTCAGTCGCTGGAGCGTCTGACTCTCGATTTTGGCTCAGGTCGCGATCACGGTTCGTGGGATCGAACACAGAGCCTGCGTGGGATTCCCTCTCTCCCTCTCTCTCTGCCCCTCCCTCGCTGACCTGCTCTCTCTCTCTCTCAAAATAAATAAACCTGAAAAAAATTAAAAAAGAAATTAAGGTTTCACTTGCAGACTATCCAATGCACAAAGGAGCTCGGTGCATTGTTACAAGCGCACATCGCCCAACACAAAACAGCCGGCTCCCAACGCTCTGGAAAGTTCCCTTGTGGCCCCTTCCTCGTTCGCACACCCAGAGTCCACAGTCTTGACCCCAAACTGTGGCCCTAGCCATACCTGGGCTGGAATCCCTACTGTGACCCCTCCGACGTGTTGCTTCCCTTCACTGAGACTCAGTTTCTCAGTCTGTAAAATGGAGCTACTGTGCCCTCGGTCACAGGGCAGGGATGGGAAGGCCCTGTCCTCGGTGACACACACCCACAGAAACAGTGGGGCTAATCGTCAATATTATCAATATGCCGGAGCCTCACACCCCTCCCCCCCCGTGCCAGCCCTCCTGGAGGCTGATGCTGCCCTTTCGGCCCCCAGCCCCTCTCTGAGTCCTGATTCCCCAGCCTGAGTAGCCCCCTTGGAGCCGGGCCTGCTTCTCCAGTGGAATGAGGCACCGCAGGCCCTGACCCCGGCCGTTGGCCCGACCCCCAGACCGCAGCCTGCAAGAGGCTAACCCCCTCCCCACCCCCCCGTGGCCCCCCTCGGTTGATGAGGCTGTGCCCACCCGCACCCATTCATGTATTTTGTATTATAAAATGACTGCCGTCGCCATGGCAACATAAAAGGAGCCGATCTCATTACTGAGGCCCGGACACATTATTTTCTCCAAGGAATTTCTTCTTTTCATTATTTCCCTCCAAAGGTCAGTTATCCTCCCAGGCGGGGCGGGGGGCGGTGGGGGGGGGGGGTCCGCGAAAGGTGAGCCGGATTCATGGCAGAATTCCCCTGGCGGAATTTACAATCATTTTGCCTTTTTTCCCCTGCTCTAACACCGTTGGAGAGATTTTCTTGCAGCCCAGTGGTTCTCTTTAACCCCTGCAGCCCTGGAGGGCAGGCGGTGCAGACGGCAGACTGGGCTGTCCCTACTGGGCCGTCCTGGGAATCCCCACGCCTCCTCCGGACGGTCCTCGGAAGCCACCCGACTTCACGTCCTGAGGTCAGGGGAGTCTGGACTTTGTCCCGTTTGCCATGGAGTATGGGGGGTGCTTGGAGACCAACTGCTCCTTCTCAGTCCTCTTGCTGGTAAAAACACCCCTTCGAAAGTCAGTACTGGGGATAATAGCCATCATTCCTGTTGTTCTCTGGAATGCATGTGGTGTATGTAGCTGACACGAATTCGGTTCTGGAGTCAGACAGGCCTGGGTTCAGATCCCGCCTCTGCCACTCTCAGGTTGTGTGGCCTCGGGCAAGTGGATCCACCTCTCTGAGCCTCGTCTGTCAAGCGAGCCTCCTAGTGGTATCTACCTCGTGGCTGTGGGGTGAGCACAGAGGGAGATGTGTGCGTAAATCACTGAGCAGACGACCCGGTGCACAGGGAACGCTACATATTAACAATTACTTATCCTTACGGGTATTTGTACATATGCCAGTGACTGCATGTAACAGCTATCTGTTGCTGTGTAACAAGTCACCCCAAGAATTTAGTAGCTTGAAGCCACAGTGACCATTTTTTGTCTTTCATTGTTTCCGTGGATCAGGAATTTGGAAGCAGCTGGGTTGGGTGATTCTGGCTGAGGATCCTGTTAGTGTTGCAGTCAGATATCTGGGGCTGCAGTCATCTGACGTCTCGAGCAAGACTGGAAGATCTGATCCCAAGGTGGCCTGCTCGTGGCTACTTTGGTCAGGAGCCTCAGTTCCTCTGGGTCTTTTCTTAGGGCCGTTTGAGCCTCCTCCAACATTTGATCGTCACAATGAAGGTTTGAGAACAACCCCCATCTTACAAAGGGGGAAACTGAGGCACAGAGAAGTAAAGTGACTTGCCCAAGGCTTGGGGGACCGTTTGGTCTGATTCCAGGCCTGGACTCTTTCTCCCCCGCCCCCTGCTTCTCCCGGGCCCGGCGCCTACGCTGGTTGGATTCTGCTGGTCGGAAGGGACAGGAGTCTGCTGGGAAGAGAAAAGTTGGGGCAGGCCTGAGTCTGTACCGCAGCTGGTCAGGGCAGACACTCCCCAAGTGCAGCCAGTCAAAACACTCCCCCCAATGAAGCCAGTGGAATAAGTGTGTTTGTAAAACTGACAGCATTTTTGTCGACAGGCAAATGTCTATATTACACGGCAACAAACGGCTGGAAGGTGCAAAAACACAGTCAATCATCGGGGATCTTTTTTTTCCTCTTTAGGAGGGAACAGCTCTCCCACCACCAAGCAGGATGAGTGACGTAGGCCTCGTGTTTGCCGATCTCGCTCCCTGATCTAGCAAGTTCCTGGGGCCCAGCGTGGACGCTCAGGGCCAGCCCAAGTCTGTTAGCACCCAACAGGGAGGGATTGTTGGGGTCTTTTCAGGAAGGAGGGAGTCACTGACCTGGAGGGGAAGGGCTGTCCCAGGACGTGCCAATGCTCGAGGGAAACGAGAGTGGCCCGGGCGGGGCGTGGGATGCCGGAACACCAGCTCAGTTGTCAGCGTCTTGCTCACTGGCTCCTTCCGGCTCTGAATTTCTGGCTGGCCTTGAGGATGGAGCATTCCTCAAGCTCTGATGTGCGCAGACCCTATAATAGCTGGTGAGAATGCAGACCCCCGGGCCCCAGCCCCGGAGATCCTGATTCAGCAGGCTGGGGAGGGTGGCCCGGGAATCTGGATTTTTAATACCTGTTCGCCTCTTCCCAGAGAAACCTATGCAGCTGTTTCCCGGGCCGATCTGAAAAACGTGCGGGGAGGAGGAAAGATCCCATGCCCCCCCCCCCCCCGTTTTCTTGGCTCGGCACACTCCTGGCCCTGGGTCCGGGCCCAGTGGGGCTGTGTGTCTTGCAAAGTCATCTCGGACTCCCTCTTTCACAGGACAGGTCACTCTTGTAATGCTCCTGTGTCTGCCTGTCTCATTTTTTCTGGCTCTGTCTCTCACAGCCACACAAAGCATACCCACTGTCTGATTCTTCTGCCTGATATCAGTGTTTCACATTTGGAAGACATTGGTTCATTCGTTCGTTCGTTCGTTTATTCATTCAACAAGTTTTATCGACTACCTACTGCATGACAGGCACTGGGGATGCAGCGGTGACTGAGTCCCGTGTGGTCAGTCTGTGTCCCCGTGGAATTCATAGTCCATCAGGGCTGATGGAGTCCACAAGCCAGGAGGTGGAGGAATAAAATAGCCATGGGTTGTAAGTGTGTCCTCAAGGGGATAAGCGAGGGGGTTATGTGGAGAATGAAGGGGCACCTACTTTATACTTGAGGGCTGCTCAGGGAAGATCTCTCCGAGCATAGGTCTTTTGGTTTGAGAATCGAAGATGAGCGAAAGCTGGTTACATGAATAGCAGAGGAAGATCATTCCAAGTGGAGAGAAAAGCATGCACAAAGGTCCTGGGGCAGGCAAGAGCTAGGAGTGTTCAGAGTGTTCAAGGCATAGGCAGAAGGTCAGTGTGGCAGGAGTGGAGAGGGTGAAGGGCAGAGAGCATGTGATGGTCAGGAGCTTGACCACACACAGGCTACAGCAGAGCTTGGATTGGATTGTGAGTCTGGTGGGAAGCTTTTAAAGGATGTTATAGTGAGAGGTTAAAGAGCTTACAGATCATTCTTTTTTATTTTTTTTTAATTAAAAAAAATTTTTAACTTCAAAAAAATTTTTTTGAGAGAGACAGAGATAGAGTGCGAGCTGGGGAGGTGCCGAGAGACAGGAAGACACAGAATCTGAGGCAGGCTCCAGGCTCTGAGCTGTCAGCACAGAGCCCCACGCGGGGCTCGAACCCATGAACCATTGAGATCATGACCTGAGCTGAAGTCGGCCGCTCAACTGACTGAGCCACCCAGGCGCCCCCTCACAGACCATTCTTTTTTTTTTTTAATTCTTTTTTAACGTTTATTCATTTTTGAGAGACAGAGAGAGACAGAGTGCAAGTGGGGGAGGGGCAGAGAGAGAGGGAGACACAGAATCGGAAGCAGGCACCAGGCTCCGAGCTGTCAGCACAGAGCCCGACGTGGGGCTCAAACTCACAAACCGTGAGATTATGACTCGAGCCGAAGTCGGACGCTCAACCGTGCCCCCTCACGGACCATTCTTTAGACCAAATCTCCATCCTTTGGCAGGTAAAGTGTGATCCTCGTACCTATTTCCTGGGAAACCTCTAAAAAATGTGGCCGTTACTACTGACATGACTCAGACCGTAGATGGCACCTCCTCCAGGAAGCCCTCCTTGCCTCCACCCTGGCAGTTTTACACGTACCCCTCACCTGAGCATTCATGGTAGATACACAAATACACCATAGTTATATCCATACATTCTCAGGATTGGGCTCGATGCCCATTTTGCTGGATGGCAGACTCCTGAGGGCCCTGGCTCATCTTACCTTGTGTCTCCTCAGAAGGCTACTTGACCCTTGACAGTATTTGTCAAGGGAGGCTGCTGTGATTTTCATAAACTGCCCTCCCCACAGTGCTCCTGGTACACAGTGATGCCAATAGGTGTAAGTTGTGTGCTGCTTTTTTTTTTTTTAATTTTTTTAACGTTTATTTATTTTTGAGACAGAGAGAGACAGAGCATGAACGGGGGAGGGTCAGAGAGAGAGGGAGACACAGAATCGGAAGCAGGCTCCAGGCTCTGAGCCGTCAGCACAGCGCCCGACGCGGGGCTCGAACCCATGGACCGCGAGATGGTGACCTGAGCCGAAGTCGGCCGCTCAACCGACTGAGCCACCCAGGCGCCCCTAGTTGTGTGCTTCTTACATGCTCGAAAAGATTTGTTGAATAAAGGTCTGGGGACAGCCCCGACTGCCCCCACCGTCCCCACTGTCTCACCCGGGACAGAAGTTCGGCTCCTCGAACCGCGAGCCTTGGCTAGGGATATGTTTAGGTGCGCTATCTGGCTGCTCTTTTAACGTCTCAGATTTAATGTTGGCGGGATCCACCCACACATACACTCACACTTTGAAGATGCGCATGGAGATCGGTGGCATCCTGGCCCCTTTGTCGTAAAACAGCTGGAAGGAGCCGGGAGAGGATCTGGGGCTGGGAAGCAGATGATTCCTGGGGCTTGACGCCCTGGCTCAAAGTGTAGGGTGATGTTACGCCCTGGGAGGACACCGGGGCTACAGGACATGTAGCCCCTCGTGTGATGTCCGGAGTGCGGGTTACTCTGTATCCATCACTCCGACCATCTGTTCATCCGTTAGACAAATAATCACTGAGCACTGATTGTGTCCGGCGCTGGGGACCCCGCAGGGGACGGGACAGAGCTGACGTTCCGTACAGGACAGAAAAGGAGCCAGTGTTTTGTGAGCACCTACTACGTGCCGGGAATTTCTCCTACATGATTTTCGTGTTCATAACCAGCAAAGGTTGGTTTGGTTGGCCCGTTTTCCATATACCAGCATGTGAGGCTCGGAGAAGCGAAGTCAGTTGCCTAAGCTCACCAGCTCTGGGTGGTCTCACGGGAATTCAGAGTCGGCCCGTCTGTTTCTCCCGCTACCCCTACCTTTCTGTAGAAGGGACAGCCCACCTTGGAGTTGGAGGCTGTCATTCTTTCCCCTCTGCGGTGACCTGATTTCTGACTTGGGCGCCTTGAGGACAGGACCTGTGTCTTCCCCATCCTGGTTCCCCACGGATCCCACATGTGGTCTAAACGGTCGCAAGGGCATAGCATAAGGGTGTCCAAAAGAACCAATTCCAGCATCTACTCCCTTTTGGGCACCAATTAACCCACCTCTCCCAGGAAGCCTGCCCTGATCTCCCGGGGCAGGGGGACCTCACTTTGCTCTCTCAGACCCCAATGAGCCCAGACTGTGGCATCACCTGTATCACCATCTTCCTCCTCTTCCTCTCCCCTCCCCCTCCTCTAACTGGCAGATATTCATTAAGCATTTACTTAATTGAAATGCGCGGTTCCTAAGCGCATAGTCTCTGGGTTAAGAGAGTCTGGGCTTGGACCCCAGCTCTGTCACTAGGTAGATGGCCCTGGGCACGTCCCTTTACTGCCCCGAGTTTCAGTTTCTTCGTGTCTAATGTCAGAGGGTTATTCTAAGGATTCAGTAAGGTAGGATATAGAGCTTCCTTCCGTCGTAACGATTAACGAGGAGAGTCTGGGAGAGTGTAGGATCCAGGAAGAAAACTGCCCTGCTGGGTAGAGCTTCTGATGATGTGCTAAGAGCAGATGAAGAGCTGTGAACAGTGGCCGGGGTCCTCTTACTTTACTTAGCCGTCTGAGGAACTTTGGAAGAATGCCTATCACCTCTGTACCGCGCAGAAGGGATCAACGCACGTGATCAGACAGTTCAGGTGAGGTGTGCGTCTGACCTTTCTCTCCTGAGCCCCGGGAGTGAGTCTGTGACATTTTGCAGCTCGGAGCACAAGCCTCAGGTTCCCAAGAACTTTGGGGTGGAACTTGTTAACCCCCGCTCTGGTCCTTGGTATTCCTGCCTGGTCCACCTGTGTGAGAAGCCCCATTCATTAGGCAGATGTATCAATAATCCACATACATCTTTCGGGTAATTTTTCGTTTTCTTAATGGATGTTCTCATTAGGGCCCCGGGAAACCTGAGCTCCAGGGCTGGAACGTTCAGCTTACACAAAACACCACGAGCGCTAAAATTTGCTTCTTTTTGATTTAGTCTCTTGCTAGCTTGAAGGACTGGATTTTATAACAGGTCAATTTCAGACCATTTGATATTGATATATGAAGATCCTTAGGGATTATTGAATGCATTTTTCATCCAGCTGCGATAGTATCATATAAGGAAAATGGGACTGACTGTTAAGTACAAATTGAAAAAGACATGGTCATTTAAGATAAGTCCTTATCTGTATACAAGGAAATAGTATCAGGGAAATAGACCACCAGTTGACAGAAATAAATTTCACCTTGGGTTCCTCCTCCACACGCCTCCTCGACTGCTGTTCGTACTCTTCGGGGATTATTCAATTATTCTGAGAGCCCTTTCCTGGGGCCCCTGTTAGAGGAGGCATGTGCGGGGAGAAGAAAATCCTCTGCTGCTTCTCTTCCGGAAGGAAGGATTGCGCGGGAGGCGCGGGGACCATCGAGGGAGCAACTTCTGGGGAGTTTGGAACGGGCAGCTTCAGCCTGGACTGTGTGTGGCGGGGGTCCCTCGCGGAGCCCCTGACAAGCCGGTAAAGAGCAGGTGAAGACCTGAGAACGACAATTTCCATCCATCAGCCTCACTCACGTGACCTCGGCTGTGCCCACTCCCACCACCGCAGGGTCTTGGCCAGGCAGTGCTCCTCTCCAGGTGACCTCCCTCCCCAGACCACCTTGCGGCTGCCGAGGGGCCTGTGGCCCCGGTGACAGGAGACCTCTCTTCATGGCCGCAATCTCCTTGAAGCCATACAGTTGGCGCGATCTTTCGGGAGCGCCCTCTTTGCCCTGCGAGGTGGGGGTTGCGCCGCCTCGATCCATTTCAGCCAGGGAGGCGGACTAACCAGTCGAAGCCAACACGGCTCCTGCCTGGCTCCAACGCCATTCCCTGTTTTACACGAGCGGTGTGGGTTTGAAGGCCACTCGGAAAATTCCCCAGGTTCCCAAACATCCCCTTTCACGGGTTGCTGGAGCAGCTGGGAACGTGGGGTCCGAGCCCCACGAGAGGCTCAGCGGGTATACCTGTTTCTGCTCCTCGCAGACCCCCCTTCTCCGATTCTGGGGCGGAGGGTGGAGGGCAGAGGGAAAGGGCTGTTTCTGCTTCCTTCTCAGGTCCACCTGCAGGGAGGTCGGCGGGGGGAGGCTCGCTGAGCTAGGGGACCCTCCCGGCCTGTGGATGGGTCTTGGGGTGAGTGTCTGTCTGGGCCCTCAGGGAGCAGGGGCTGTGCCCCAGCCTGGCTCCACTCACTCCTGCAGGAATCGACATCAACGTTTTCCTCGGATTCCACAGAGAAAAGGGCTTCAAAAGCCCTAAAGCGAGCTGGGTGATCTGGGGCCTAAAATTGAGGCCCCCCCACTCTGAGGCTTCCTGAGGACCTACTATGTGCCAGGTGAGCTTTGGCCAGGATATCCTGAGAAGGGGGCGATGAAAATTGGACTGGTGCCTTCAACATGCACCGTTTTGTTAGAACTCACAGCAAGCTACTCATCCTCACCCCATTTTATAGCTCAGGAAACTGAGGCTCAGAGACCGGAAGTAACTTGAACAAATCGGACAGGTAAGTTAGTGGAGAGATAAGGATTTGAATCTGAGTTTGTTCAACTCCAAAAGATTTCATCCATCCATCCAGCCCCCATCCACTCATCCATTTATCCACCCATCTTTCCTTCCTCCCTCCCTTCCTTCCTTCCTTCCTCCCTCCCTCCCTCCGTCCCTTCTCTTGCCCCTCCCTCTCATCTTCCTTCTTATCCATCCATCCATCCATCCAACCATCCATCCATCCATCCATCCCCCATCCACTTACCCGTTTATCCATCCATCATTCCCCCCTCCCTCCCTTCCTTCCTTCCTTCTCCCATCCTTCCCCTCCCTCTCTCCTTCCTTCTTATCCATCCATCCATCCATCCATCCAATGTTAAGCATGTGCCAGGTGATAACCATCCTTAATAATGAGCAATGTCCTAGGGATCAAAGGGGACCCTGGAGCTATTCCCAAGGCCACCACATCTGGGGTGTGACCATCAGTCATCATGACTGATCACTTGGACCATGTTGGGTACCATAGTCTAAGCTTGCCAGGAGGAGGCGGGAGGCAACAGGTTAGGGGTTTCTCCCACCCTGTATGGGGACCCAATTTGGGCATCGGAGGCTCCACCTGGAGGATGGTATGTGTGGGATGTGAGGTGGGGGGAGAGGCTGGCATAAGGAGTTCACTTACCCCAGAAACCCACACGCAAACTCTGTCCACCAGCCTATAATTCCAGCCCACCTGTCAATGCACATGGGGCACTGAGCCAAATCTTCCTGAGGCCCACTGAATCCCAGCACTCAATTCTCTAGTTTTAAGAAAATGCAGCCTCCCTCAAAGACTTGACGAAACGAATGGGAAGTCTACTCTCTCTCTTATTTTTTATTAAAAAAAAAAAACCTTTTTAAGTTTATTTATTTTGAGAGAGAAAGAGAGAAAGAGAGAGCAGGGCAGGGGCAGAGAGAGAGGGAGACAGAGGATCCCAAGCAGGCTCTGTACTGTCATCACAGAGCCTCGTGCGGGGCTTGAACTCACGAAGGCAAGAGTCAACCCTTTAACCAGGCGCCCCTCCGATGATCCTCTTTTAAGCTGCTACCCTCCCCCCAGCGCCTCCCATTGTCCGCTTTATTTCGCTCCATAGCACTTTTCACCAACTGCTCTATTATTTATGTATCATCTGGCTCCCCCAGCTAGGATATAAATTCAGTGGAAGCAGAAAGTTTTGTGTGCTGTGTTCATTGCTCAGTATCTAGCCCCAGCTCGGCATCTAGTAGGACCTCAATATAAATCTTCCTTGCGTATGTGTCCATAATCATTTGTTTGGATTTCGTTTATCACCAAGAGGCCATGTAGGAAGAGGGGTTAAGGGGACAGACTGAGGGGCGGGTAGGCATTAGATCAAATTCCTGCTGTGCCCTCTGTCCGCAACGCCCCCCTGGGCAGGTGACTCCTAATCTCTGTGTCTTGGTGGCCTCATCTGTGCAAGGGGCACGCTGGCCGCACCTGCCTCCTGAGGAGGTTGTAAGGATTAAGCTCTTCCCCACGTGGGGAATACATTAGGTGCTCAATCAACGACAATAGGCCTTACTATTGCTGATGAATCAGATTCTTGGAATTTCAGCAAAGCACCTGGAAGATCAGCTTTTCTGACCTCCTCTTGCAAGAGGGGAAACTGAGGCACATCCTATAAGCCTAGACGTCAGGTGCTTTGCTTTTTCCTCTAAATTAGGAGTCTGGGCCTCGGGGAGTCTTGCAGCCTGTGGGATGGACCTGTGGCTCCCAGCCAGGCCCCACCATGGGGGAGAACACTGCCCTGGGCCTTGACAAACGAACGAACCCCGGGTGGGGTAGGCGGCCTTCCCCTTGGCAAAGGCTGACCAGGTGCTCTCTGAATGATCTGAGGCCTGGGTGGCAGGTCCTCAGGGACCAGGTGTCCGGGGAACCCACCAGCGTCCCATTGGGAAAATGGACCGTTTGCCAGGGAAGTCACTCCAAGGATGTCCTCCCGGGGCTGGGCGGTGCAGGGAAGAGGGGGCATTGTCAACGCGCAGGAGCCAGGGCCACCTGACAGGAGCCACAGAGAGCAGGTACAGCGGCCAGAGCGGGGGCAAAGTGCCCAGCTTCTCCCCTCTTTCTGCCTCCAGTGTCCCAACGGCCCCTCCCCTTGGCTGGCCCTGTGGCGGGCCAGGGAAGTAAGAGGCGAGATAAGAGGGCCGGTCTGTGTGGTGCAGAGCGTGGAGGGGGCGGGCAGGGAGGTGGCAGGAGCAGGCACCCCCGGGGAACAGGTGGCATCTCAGGAGTCCTGATTGCAGCCGGTCCTGGCACACCCGGGAAGGGGATGCCGGGGACGCTCTGCGGGCCTGCCGTCGTGACTGTCCTCAGGACACCTGGGAGGTCCCGGCGCTGGCCGCCGCGGGGCCGGACAGAGAGGCGGGCGAGTGGGAGCTGTCGGCGGCTGGGTAGAGGCTGTGCGTGTGAATCATACTCACATGCTCACGGGACACACAGCCTCAGCTGGGAGGTCCCAGGACGCCCGCCCTGGCCTGTCTGCGCCTCCCTAGGAATCCTTCCGCTGCGGAGGTCCTTTGAAGATTTGAGAGCTCGCCCCGCCCAAGCCTCCCCACTGCCGGGCGAGGGAAGACGGAGTCCCCCTCACCCGTGGCGACCCCGGCCCCTCAGGATGCATTAGGTCTCTTCGCCCGATCTGACCTCAGCTCCTGCGCTGGTGCCCTCTGGCCCTCCATCCCGATGCTGGCCTCTGTTCCACAGACCTGCTGGGTTTGTCTGGATCTCAGGGCCTTTGCACATGCCCTCCTCACCGCCTGCAATGTCCTTCCCCAGACCCTCCCCAGGCTGCCTCTGGCTCAAACCTCCCCTCCCCCCCGAGAGGCCCCCCTCCCCCAACCAGTGCTGCTCCATCGCCTCATGTTACTGTGAAATTTTCCCCTTTATGTATTTACTCGTTTAATATTCAGTTGCCCCCTGGAGAGCAAGCCGAGCCTGTCACGTTCACGGGGTCCCTCTGGCATCTAGAACAGCATCCCACGCACAAGCAGTGCTCGGTGAGCACTGATGACATGACTGGGTGACTTCTCACTGACAGACGATGACACAGAAGGTCAAGGAGGAGAAGGGACGTGGGGCATCCCGCTGTGCAGGGAGCCCACAGCGGGGTCCAGGGGAGGAGACGGGCACCGGGCTCCCCGGGTCGTGGGCGGTGCCTCCTGCCCCCTGTTCCACGCTCTGCCAGTCAGCCGCTTGGCAGAGTGGTGGGCTGGATTGGGGGGGAGGGGGCCGACGCTATGGGCCTGGGGTGCAGGGACGGGGGCAGGGCCGTCTCACCCGGGCAAATAGACAGACTCCTCGGGGCGTGGTAGGGGTGCGGTCCAGCTTCTGAGAGAGGCACAAACAGAGTCCTCCGGGACTTTGCTGCGGCCCTTGCCCCGGCCTGGCGTGTCTTGCCCAGCCTTGCAAGGCCCAGGTGACGACTGGCCACAACAGCCGAACCGCCAAAAAAGTTCTAGACGGATGAGGAGGCCCGACGGATGAGGCACGGGAACGCAAGGCTGGCGTACCCACCACTGACACCTTCTGGGACCTGCGGATTCCAGAGCTGGAGATGCCCTAGGGGTCCTCCAGCCCATGGGGATGCACACTGCGGGCGCCCCTCGAAGACAGAGGGGAGGCTGCAGGCCAGGACCCCGATTCAACAAGACCACCTCCGTGTCTACCCGGGACACGACTTGGGCTACATCCCACTCCATCTGCAAAACGGGCTCTGCGGAGTTTATTTTTATTTTTTATTTATTATTTTGTTACTAATTAAAAAATTTTTTTAACATTTATTCATTTTTGAAAGGCAGAGAGAGACAGAGCGCGAATGGGGGAGGGGCAGAGAGAGAGGGAAACACAGAAACAGCAGCAGGCTCCAGGCTCTGAGCTGTCAGCACCCAGCCTGACGTGGGGCTTGAACTCACGGACTGCAAAATCATGACCTGAGCCGAAGTCGGAGGCCCAACCGACTGAGCCACCCAGGCGCCCCAATTTTTTTTTTATTAATTTTTAAAGTTTATGTATTTTGAGAGAGAGAGAGGGCACAAGCAGGGGAAGGGCAGAGAGAAGAAGAGACAGAATCCCAAGCAGGCTCTGCACCATCAACACAGAGCCGGATGCGGGGCTCGAACCCGCGAACCGTGAGATCATGACCTGAGCTGAGATCAAGAGTCAGACGCTCAACCGATTCGCCACCCCGGTGCCCCTACTTTTATTTTTTTTTTAATTAGACTTTTTATTTGGAGATACTTACAGATTCGTATGTGGTTGTAGGAGAGAATTCAGAGAGATCCCATGAACCCTTGACCCGGTTTCTCCCAGTGATAACCTCTTGCAAGACAAGATATAGTATGACATATAATATACAATGTAACAGCCCAGATATTGGCAAGGACACAGACCATTTCTAACAGGGTAGATGTTGCCCTTTCATAGCCAAACCCTCCTCCCTCTTGCCCCACTTTCTTCTTGACCCTTCCCCAAGCACTCATCTGTTCTCTATTTCTTTAATATTACCGCTGTAACAATGGTATGTAAATGGAATAATGCAGTATGGGCCTTTCTGGGACTCGCTGTTTTGGCTCAACGTGATTCTCCAGAGATTCATACAGATGGCGTGTATCCATAGTTTGTTCCTTGCTACTGCTCTGTAGTATTCTGTGGTGCGGAGGAGCCACCGTTTGTGGATCCAGTCACCAGTGGAAGGACATCTGGGTGGTTTCCAGTTTGGGGCTGTTACAAATAAAGCTGCCGTGAGCATTCATGCACAGGTTTTCGTGAGAACGTAAGTCTTCATTTCTCCGAGCCAAATGCCCAGGAGTGCAATTACTGGGTTGTACGGTAGAGTGTTTACTTTTCAGAGCAATTGCCAACCTGTTTTCCCCATTTTATATTCCCTCTGGCATTGTAGGAATGCTCCAGTCTGCCCTCGTCCTCATTAGCATTTGGTGTTGTTACTGTTTTTTTTTTTTTTTTTTAATTTCATTTTAGCCATTCTGAGAGGTGAGTGGTGCTATCTCATTATCTCATTGTGGCTTTAACCTGCATTTTGCCATGGCTAGTGATCGCTTGCTCAGTGTTTTAAAAAAAAAAAATAAAAGGTTTCCACTGGCCCATTTTAAGGATGAGAGAAACCGAGTCCCATGGATTGAAACAGACTTGCCCGGCGATAGCTGGATCCTTACAGCCAGATCTATTCCTGGTCACATGCTCTTTGGAGAAAAGGGAGAAAAAAGATGCTTTTTAAAAAGGCTGCTTACTTGTGGGGCGTCTGGATGGCTCAGTCGGCTAAGCATCCGACTCTTGACTTCAGGTCATGATCTCATGGTTCGTGGGTTTGAGCTCCGCATCTGGCTCAGCGCTGACGGCGTGAAGCCTGCTTGGGATTCTCTCTCTCGTCTCTCTGCAACCCCCCTCAAAATAAATAAATAAATACACTTTTTTTTTTAAAAAAGGATGCTTACTTTTCTTTGAAAGTGGACGGCACGATCCTGATCTTCTAACTGACATGTGTATGCTTTCTGTGATATGTCTCCACTGTTTTGAGAGCTGACTTCATGGCGTCTATGAGCAATGGGTTGTCACAGCAGAACTTTGCTGGATGGCCGTCAGACCATGTGCCTCACCCTCTCTGCAGCCCTGCAGCCCTTGTAAGCTGCTCTCAGCCAGCGAGGGGGCTGCAGGATGCTGACTCCCCGGAGGGACAGAGCAGATGCAACCCCATGCTACGGCAGAATCCCTGATCCACTCTGGGAGAGGGACGCAGCCACCCGCGAGGTCTGAGGCTAGATCCAGCCGGGCCGAGACCCCGGGTCAGAGTTGAAGGCCCCCCACTCATGCCCTTCTCCCGGTGCCCTGCCCCCGCCTCCGGCCCTCTGTTCCCCACCTTGCAAACACCCGCTGTTCACAAAACCTCGCCTCCCCTCCCTGGCTTTCCAGATTTCTTGTGCATCTTATTTCATCTTATTTTCTTTTTGGAGAAACTGCACCCAGGCGACCCGGCAGGGGCGGGGGAAACACAGCATCTGTGAAGGAAGGGCAGCCCAAAGACAACACGCAATTTTTTTTTTTTAAAGCATGGTAATAAATGCTATTCAAAAAAAGAAAGAAAGAAAGAAAGAAAGAAAGAAAGAAAGAAAAGAAAAAAGAAAGAAAAGAAAAAAAAAGAGAAAGAAAAACCCACCCCACAATCTCTGAAAAACACAGCCCATTGAAATGACAAGCCGAAAATGATTTGCTAAGCGCGAAACGGCTCCCTTTGTCACCCAATTCTTCTGTTGACAGTTACCTTTCAATCCCGCAATTGTGCAGAAAGGGCTGATTTTTATTCAATGTTCTATTCACCCTGCGTATTAATGAAAAGGGGGGAGGGAAAAAAAACTTGTAAGAATGGTGTTTAGTAGGCTGATAGACAAGCCGTCTGGATTCCCCAGCCGAGCCCTCTTATCAGTGGCTCACAGTGGGGCTGGCCCGGCTGCCTTGTCCCGGCTCAACTTGGCTCACCCACCTGGTCTCAGCCCCTGCAATTGAAACCCTGGGGTTGACTGATTGATTGATTATTATTATTATTATTATTTTTAAAAAAGCCTTGATGATCTCTTCTGAGCCAGGAGAGGGGACAGACACAGGTCATGACTTAACCCCATAATTCATATAGGCACCCAAACACTGAGCACCTGCTGTGTACCAAGGGGCTGTGCGGGCACTGGGGTCTGGTAGACGAGGTCTCCAGGCAGGGAGCTGCCAACTGGGACAACCATCAGCCACCTGGGGATTGACTCAGGTGTCGGAACCATCAGCATGAGCCCCGCTGCCCCCGGGGAGACCGTGTGCCCCAAATCACTTTCTCTAGGCACCCGCAAGGCAGGGCGATCTCCGAGCCATCTGGTCGCATCTTCACTCCCGCGTTTTGGCATCGAGGCGGGGAGGCTGTGCTGGGTTTCACGCTTACTCACCTCATGTGTGCTGGGATGCAGGAGGCTGGACAAAGTGACCCCTCCACCCCCACCCCCATCAGTTCTGTTCAGAGGCTGTGTGGGATCGTGTCTGTGCTGAAGGTAGGGCCCCTGACCATTCACACTGCCTTGGGGAGTGGGGGGGGGGCCTTTGGGCATGTTCGTTCACCTCTCCGAGCCACACCCTCCTGTCACGTGGGGATGGTGGCATCATGGCGGTGGAGTGGCTCAGGGGACGTTACAGACTGAGCATGGAAGCCCTAACCTCCGACGTGATGGTGTTGGGGATCATTGGGAGGTCCGCAGGGTCCCGAAGGCAGGACGAGGGTCTGATGGGATTAGCGCCTTTGAAGAAGAGACGCCAGAAAGCACTCTTCCCCCTCGATTCCCCCACCACGTGAGGACAGAGCTCCTGTGTGCGAGCTGGGAAGAGGGCTCTCACCAGAACCCGTGCTGGCACCTGATCCCGGACCTCCGGCCTCTGGAATTGTGGGAGAACGAACGGCTGCTGTTTGAGCCACCCCGTCTGTGGTTTTGTTTTGTTTTGTTTGTCACGGCGGCCCGAGCCACAAAGACAAAGGAGAAAGTGGGATTCCAGGAGCCCAAGTCCCCAGCTCCCTTTCTTTCCCTCCCTCCTTCTCTCTCTCCCTCTCCCTGTTTCCTTTCAGGGATTCCAGAATTCCAGGAGGGGTGCTGTGCCGGAGCAGGGTGCAGGGAGGGCTCAGGAACCAAGAGAAGACTTTCATTGGAAGGGTACGCCTGGGACAATGAAACCCGCTCCCTGGCTCGGTGGTGAGCTCCCCAGCATCAGGGGGCCATAAGCGGAAGCTGGATGACGACTCGGTGTGGATGTGGTGGTGATGTGGGGGTGCACCGATGGTCTTGGGGGGCCGTACCTGCCTGCCGGGCTTCCTCGCCTGGAGTGATGATGGCATGTGCTGGCCCAGCTCGTTTTGTCCCCGACCTGCCACACCCAGCTGGCTTCGTCCTGCCCCCAGTGCCCAGACACACCCGCAGGTCATTCTGGAATCCTCTCCCTCCCTCCACCTCACGCCCAGTCCTGGGTGGGGGGCCTGACAAGTCAGAGCATCCCGAGCCTTCCACCCTCCTCTGCAGCACCTGCAGTGGCCTTTTCTCCGGCTCCCCACTTCTCCCCGGGGCCCTTCCCATCCTTGCTCTTCGGAGAGCAGGGGGAAGCCCGGAACCCACTTGTCAGATCTTCCCTGGGTCTGCTCAGAAGTCCCCAGATGCTCCCGTCACAAAGCCCTCATGACCCAGCCCCTGTTAGAGCATCTCCTGCCTGTTCCCCGCTGTTTGCTCCATTAGCCACCCCAGGACTTTGGCTGGCCCTCAAATATACCAACTGCATTTCCTTCGGGCTGGCGGTACCCTCTGCCTGGGAGACCCTTCCTGCAGCCCCTGGGTGCTCGCTGGCTGCCCCTCCCCACCCAGCTTCCTGCCATAACCCCACCTCTTCTGAGAGTCCTTCCCCAACCCTGTCCTTCGACCCCAGCCCTGCCTGGCCCCCTTCCCCTGCTTTATTTTTCTCCTCAGCACATGTTCCCGCTTTATACCGGATCATAGACTTGCTCGATTAATCACCGTCTGCCTCCCACGCTGGTCCGGGAGCTCCCGAGGGCAGGAAGGTCTCCTCCTGGCTCTCATGATGTCTCCAGATGCATACGTGGAGTCACACACGGCCTCCAGGCCAGTAGAGAGGTGCTCCCTGGTCCTCGGCTGACCTCCTGATCCGGAACCACGGGTTAGCACATGCTTTCCACCCCCTTCTCCTGAAATCAACGTGTGCTGGGCAGTGGTGACAAGTGACAGCCACCTGTCCTCCTGATCACGCATTTGGCCACTCGGTAAGCATCTATTGCCATGTGCCAGGCCGCGTGCACCTGTTGGGGACCCAGCTATGACAAAGTCGGGCACCGAGCTGACATGGGTCATGGGAAGCTGGAGGCGCGAAAAGGTAAGTTCATATAAGTGATGTCAGGGACTGCAAAGAAATATGGAGCAGGGTGAGGGGTTGTGGGTCGTGCTGGTGTCCAGGGGCAGTCCGGGAGGGCTTCCTGGAGGAGGCAAGGATAGAGAGGGCCTAGGTGAGGTGCTGTGCTGTCAGCGGACAGGCAGGCGCACTGGTGTGGCAAGGCCTTGTAGGTCTGAGGCGCTTGATGGAGCCTCAGATAGGTTTTAGGGAAAGGACTGAGCTCAGTGGTACGTTTGAGTGTGGGCCCAGGGAATGCTGAGTGGAAGTAAGAATGAATGAGTCGAAGGAATTGGTAAGTGAGCATCCCCCGCGCGGTGGCCCATGGGAGCTTATTGTTCTGCCCTCTTTTATTCACCCCGCCCCCTCAAATCAGCCCCGCCTGGCAGGTGATCCCCCTTGAAAGACATCACCTCCACTGTCTTGGCCCCTCTGCCTTGTCCTGGGGCCTCATGGTCACAGCCAGGAAGAGTTTGGCCCCAGGGGTGAGCATTTTCTGGGATAAGCAGGAAACCCTCTCCGTACATAACGACGTACCCCCCACCCCCCCTTCCAGCCTCCTTGGGATGGAGCGATAATCCAGTCAGTCATTTGTGTTTCGGGCTCCACAAGGCCCCCCTCCCTCCCCTCCTCCGCTGTGATCGCTGACGACGCGGATTTTAATATATTCACATTGGCAGAGATATTTGCATTCAGATGCAATTATGAGGCAAGACACGGGCTCCTCAGAGCAGCCCCCAGAAATGGAGGGGGGGGAGGGTCTGCTACACTCTAGAGACGGGGAGTGGTGGGGGGACAGAGGGCTCTAGAGACGGGGAGTGGTGGGGGGACAGACGGGCAGAGTGGTCTGGGCTGAGCTGAGCCCCACAGTCGGTACCAGAGCACCC
The DNA here is from genome assembly GCF_016509475.1 of Prionailurus bengalensis. Taxonomy (NCBI): domain Eukaryota; kingdom Metazoa; phylum Chordata; class Mammalia; order Carnivora; family Felidae; genus Prionailurus; species Prionailurus bengalensis. The sequence continues at coordinate 24,872,955 of NC_057356.1, forward strand.
ACCCTCCCCCACCCAGCCCGAGCCGGCATGGATCTGGCTTATTTGTTCATCCCAAGGTATAGGCGGGTTCAGGAGCTTACATGGGGGCCACGGACAAGAACACGTTAACTAAATAAACAAGAGAATAGCACACGGGGATGAGGGCAGCAAGGGAAACCAAATGCCGGGAGAGAGACACCCTTTGGGGTGTTTTTCTAGACTGAGTGGTCAGGAAGGTGAGGAGGATTGATTGCAAAAACGCACCCCGCCTTTCACTCCCCCCTGTGGCCACGGCTTCTTGCCATATGCCTTCACAGCTCCTTCCATCAAGGGGTGGAATCTGTTTCCCGCTGCCTAGACCTGTGACTGGCTTTGGACAACAGGGCCAGCTCTAGCCCTGAGCCTCGGGAGAACTTGCACACTTCTGCCTCCACCTTGAGAATAAGCTCAGGCTTGCCCGCTGGTGGACAAGAGGCATATGGAGCTGAGACGAGCATCACAGTCAAGGCCAACCTTGACCGGCCGGAACCCAGCTGATCTGCCCACGGGCCTCAAATGCAGAGGTCGGTAGGACGACCCACCCAAACTGCAAGCCTGTGGGCCGAACAGTTACCTGCCGTTTCAAGCCATGAAGTTTTGGGATGTTTTGTTACGCAGCAGCAGCTAACTGATACAAAAGGTCGGTCTGATCAGGTGACATTTCATCAGAGATCCAAAGAATGAGAAAGTTGTGGTGGTGAGAAAAGCTTCTGGAGGAGAATTCCAAGGGGGAGGGGATGGCTGGCACAGGCCCTGAGGCAGGAAAGGTGGAGGTCCATTTCAAGGACAGAAAGAAGGCAAATGCAGCAGAATCTAGAAGTAGGAGCTGGTGTAGCTGCTTGTTTTAATAGCACAGGCATTAAAAATAAGGGGCAGCATTTTGTAAGAGCATGGACTTGACCTGAGTGGGCTTTGAGAACAGGTATCCTTCGTGGGTGTGTGTGGAACAGGGGGACACGCAAGGAGGCACACAGGAATGAATAGCCCACCACGGAAGCTGGTCTTGAAGGGCTGAAGCCCACACTGACGGACTTGCCTGCAGCCCCCACCTGCACTGCAGGGGACGGGGGTCACCTTCTCGCTCATTGCCTTTCGGCGCTGGGAATAGTTCTTCTTGGAGTTGGTTTGACCTTTTCCTCCACTGAGATGATTTCTCCTGGTTGACTGCAGGGAACTTGGAAGACGGGTTGAGGATGCCCCCTGGGCAAGAAAGGGAAGGCTGTGAGAGGAGCAAGGACCGCTCAGTGAAGCAGGTGCCTCTGTGCCATGCGTCACAGAGCCTTGGCCCCCCTCTGGTTGCAGGACTGCTGTGTGGACAGCTCCACGCACTATGCCAACATCTCACCTGGGCCCCAGCATCGCTCCCTTGTCCTTCTGGGATGCCATCAATAGATGCATCACAGATAAGTGTCCCAGCCTCCCATCCTTGGGAGGGAGAGTTCTGATGCATGTTTTATGTGGTTCCCCAGCAGGATGGAGCCCCAGGTGCCCACACAGTGATCCCCAGCGTCAACCCCTTTCCTGGCTGCCCCTCCTTCCCTGTCTCATTCTCTGCTCCCTTGTCACTCTTTCCCGGGACACTCTCCCTATTAACCACCTGCTCGCAAGTCCTTGTCTCAGGGACTGCTTTCTTGCGAACCTGAAGAAATCAGGCGGGGGCTTGGCTGGGACACCCAGAGGGGCATCATCCTGAAGCTGCGGGAGGTGTCCAGTTGAGGGCTGGGCTGACTCAAGGTGGCTGTGACGCCGTCCCCTCAACATGGCTCCTGTTCTGAAAACACTGATGGAAGAAGGAACACTCAGAAGGGAGGGGACTGACCTGGGTCACGGCACTAAAGCCTTTTCCCTGCCATTGGTTCTTTGTCGGGCATGACAACATGGGGGCATCAGCCAAGAAGGCACAGTGCTCCCCATCAACAGATGAGGGCAGGGGGACCCCGGGAGGGCCAGGTGGGCTGTTCAGGGATGCATGAAGAAATACCCAGGGCCACAGTCCCTGTAGCCTCCCTGAGAAGTGTTTTCTCCTAGAGGATCTTGGGTGAGTGCAATACCATGGGCCGGGGTGTCTGACCGACAGGCTATGTGACCTCGGGCATCTTACTTACCTTCTCTTGCCTCAATTTCCTCATCTGTAAAGTGGGAGGGCATGGCAAGGATTTAAATGCAATGAATGTGTCCCTGCAACAGCCTCCATGCTGGCCTCCCTGCCTCCTCTTGCCCTCTCCAAATCCTTTCTCCATTTTTCCAAAATGGCCAACCTGGCTGCCCCTTCTGTGTGTAACCCCCTCCAGTGGCCCCGGTGTCTTCAGGACAAGGAGCGGCTCCCATAGCATGGATGACTGGAGCTCACCCCAGTAAGCCCAGCCACCCTCTCTTGCCTCCCTAACCCCCCTCTCCCCCCCACCCCCCGCCCTTCCAATCCCTCTCTGGGCCACGCCTTGTTCTCCGTCACTCCAGAAAGCCGGTCCAGACCTTGTACTTGTACTTCTTTTCGCCTGGGACCCCTGCTGACTTCCTGATGGCTTCGCCAAGACTTCAATTTGTTTTTTAATTCAGGTTTTGAATGGGTGTCACGTTTAGATGGGTCAGAATTCATCGAGATGCAGAAAGACATACACCGAAAGGCCGTCTCCCACCTCTGACCTCCAGCCTCCCAGGCAAACCCTGGGTTCAATTTGCCTGCGTCCTTTTGGAGACGTTTTCTGCAAAGGTAAGCAAATGCTTTACAAGATTACCCATCTGCTACCTTTTGCAAATGCCAGTACCCCCAAAGCATCTTTTTCACTCCCCATAACTCGGGGGTCTTCTACAGCAGTCAAGAAAGAGCTCCCTTGTTCATTTTATACAGCTGCATAGTATTCCACCCTGTGGACGCACCATCATTTATTTAACCGATCTCCTACCGATGGGTACCTAGGGCGTTCCCAGCGTTTAGCCATTGCTTAAACACTTCATTGAATAACCTTATACATCAATCTGTATCTATGGGAGAAATTCTATAGCATAAATTCCTAGACCTGGAAATGTCTGTTTATTTTATTGACAGACTATCTAATTTTCCTCCATAGAAGGTGCCAAGGGACACTGTCCCCAGAAGGAGAAGGAGAAGAAGGAGGAGTGGCCTGGGTAACTCCTCATCCTTTTTAAGGCATGAACTGTCACCTCCTCCAGGAAGCTTTCCCAGACTTTCTGGCTGTCTCAGGAGCCTCATCTGGGCCCCCCGCTCTGCACTGAGCACATGGCACCCTGTGTTGCAACGGTCTATTTTCTCTTCTGTCCCTGTCATCAGACTGGAGCTCCTTGAGGCCAACCCTTGTTATTAAGCTGGTCTTCAGGCCTATTCAGGCCTCAGCACAGGACTCAGGGCTGAGAAAGCACCAGTTCCCTTTCTGCATACCCTCCCCCAACCCTGGGCTGGAGCCCCCAGGCCAGGCAGCCTCTACTTTCCCCTTGTCCCCTCCTTGCCTGAGAGAGAAGGCCAGGCCTGGCCTCTGCTCCCAACACCTGCGGGCCACTTTGTGCCGGCACTTGAGCCCCTTCTCCCAGCCGCTGGGGCCTCTGCTGTCTCCCTTGAACAAATAATAATTGTTAGAAAAAGGCCTGTGGATAAATTATTATCGTGACCCTCATTCCAGTGCAAAAAACTTTTGCTAGCTGCCAAGTGAAAAGTCAAAATTTGCATTTAAATAGAAAACGTTAGGCGAGCTGAACAGGGAGGGCAGTGCCCCCAGAGGCCTCTCCGGGGGTGGGTGGGGAGAGGGGGTCACCGCACCCCACCCCAGGATCCCAGCTAGAAGCAGAGGGGGGGACCCTCAGAGCCTGAGACGAACTCATCTTTTCTGTAGTTTGTGCCCCCCTTGGGGGGTCTACAATTTCCAGTCCCCGCCAGGGTTCAGCCACACAGACCTTTCAGACGCCCTCCATCCAACTCACCTTGAACTTGAGTCTCCCCTCCCCCCGCCCCACGGTGAGCTGATAATCACAAACATTAAGGGTGGGTGGAGATTTCGCAGATGACAGAGAGCACGATGTTTAGGGCCCGGTTTTCAAGCTACACAGATAAGGCAGCTGGAGACTTGCTAAGTTGCTTAGCCTCTCTGAGCCTCAGTTTCTCTGTTTGTAAACGATCGAGAATAATACCTTCGTAGCGAGGTGTTCTAATATAATCAATATGATTTCCTATGATTAATAAATGTAGTTGTTCCTGTTAGTTCAATTCATAATGCTGGAATTCTACTCCTGCATCCTTGACAAGTGCTTGGGTACCCCCCGTGACAGGGGGCTCACTTCCAAACAGACCAGCCTGCCCCATTTGGCTGCACACACACTAGCTTCTCTTTTTGCTTTTCCAGGAGAGTCCCTGGAATTGTGGGAGGATGTAGGTGCTGCCCTGTCATATTCTCAGACCCCCTTTTCTGGGGAACTTCCAAATTTCTCTTCACCTGAGGGTCTGCTCAAGTGTCCACGAAGGTCAGTCCTCTGGGCACCCGGGAAGCCGATGGCAACTTCCCAATCCAGAAAGGAAAGAAAGAAATGAACCCAAACGGATGTGCAGTGAGCAGCCTAGACTCGGAAGGATTTGACCTTGGGTCTCATTTCCACCTGAGTCACCTTGGACGACCCCATTCATTCCAGCAGTTGGATCTCGGGCTCCCACTCTGTGCCTGGCGCTAACCTGTGACCTGCTTTCTAAGATGTGACTGAGTGCATCTCTCGGAGGGCAGGAACCCCGTCTGCTTTGTAACCATGGCAACCACCCTGCCTGGCAGATAGTAGGCGCCTAATACATGTTTGTGTCCAGGTGAATGAATAAATAAATACATAACTGCTTTTTCCTCTGCCCCTTGGGCACATAGTAGGTGCTCAATAAACACTTGGCTGGAAGAAGGAACTCAGGCAAGAAAAGAAGTGCCCAGAGTTCTGACTGGCTGGGTCAGCAGAGGCATTTGGTCCCACGTGGATCCCACACGGGACTTGGCTTAGCTGACGCACACTGGTTGCCACCCTGTGTTTGCTCTGTTGCGGGGACTGGGGTAGGAGGGAATGGTGGCGATCTCTGGATTTCAGGGCTCATGATGCTGGGGAGAAACCAGCATCATGGGGGGGTGGGGGGAACTCGAACCTGACAAGGATGGTCAGTGTCCTAGCTGGAGGGTACTTAAGACAGTGGGTGGGAGAGGAAGGCTGAGGGCTGAATCATGGACATCTTCCTGGAGGAGGGGCCCTCTGAGCTGAGCATGGGCAGGCTGTGGTTTATCGCCACTTCTGGAGTGCCAAGTTTGCATGATCAGCCCATTTCTGCGGCTCAGCCGGATAGGTCCTTTTACCACAGGGGAAACGGGTGCTCAGAGATGTCAAGAAACTGGCCTGGGACCTCACAGCATCCAGCATGAGGTCTGCCGGGTTTTATTCTTTTTCATTTTTATTTTTTACAAATGCTTATTTATTTTTGAGAGGGGGGCGGAGGGGCAGAGAGAGAGAGGGGGGCAGAGGTTCCAAAGTGGGCTGTGTGCTGAGGGCAGCGAGCCCGACATGGGGCTTGAACTCACTCACCGTGAGATCATGACCTGAGCTGAAGTCAGACACTTAACCGTCTGAGCCACCCAGGCGCCCTGGGGTCTGCCGGATTTGAAAGCCCGTCCTTAAAAAGAAAAAAAAAAAAGTATATACAATATTTTATGCCATTAAAATGAACACAGTAGAACATGTGATATCCATACTATTCAGGAATACAGCGTTAAGGGACAGCTGATAACGTCCAAGGCCATTGTCCCTGCAGAGCAACGTCAGGAATAAGCAGGTGTGGGGCCCAGGGAATCGTCGTTGGAGCTGTGAGGCATTCTAGCACCACTGGATTTTGCAAGGCCTGCTGTGTGAATATGCTCGCATTCCCTTCTCAGAAAATAAAAGGTTACCTGGAAAACGGGCAACTACCTCTAACGCACGATGCAAACCACCTTCGAGGTCTCGGGAGGAGGCAAGCCCGCGTCCCCTGGCTTCCCACACCGGCCCGTGGAGGTTCGCCTGGAGTTCTGACGGTCATGGGGCATACCCCACTGACACAGCGGCCCTGCACGCCAGCGAGTGCTGGAACCCGGCTCTCTGCACCGGGGCCCAGCCCCCGGCCGGAGTGACCAGTGACTACAGTGACCTTCCCCCAAGGCCGGTTGACGAGGACAACGTATGCCTGCCCTCCGGGGGCCCCCAGTTGAATTTGGGGAGACAGATGATTACCCAGACCAACGCCCCTAATTACAGATGGTGACCAATCAAATCCTGTGAAGAAGGCTGCCTTGCGCTAAGAGAGTTGGTGACAGGGACGGCCACCCCGAGGAAGTGTTTGAGCTGAGTTCTGAGGGATGGAGGGAATGGCCTGGTTGCTGGAGTGGCTGGATGGGCTGGGGGGTGGGTAGGCTGCGAAGAAAGCAGGGAGGAGCCAGGCAAGAAGGAGGGGAGGAGGGGGAAGGAGGTGGGGATGTGGGAGATGGGAGGAGGGAGAGAGGAAGGAAGGCTGGCGGGGCAGGCCCCGTGGGACTTCGTCTCAGTAGGAGACGCACCAGAGCCGGGAGCTCTGGGGGCTCGAGTCCCCCTTCTGGGCAAGACGAAGCACCCCCAGGGGCGGACAAGCCTTGTGAGAGACACATAAACCAGCTAAGTCCCATGGAAAGGTTAACGAGGGCCCTGCTGTCCCTCACTAAAGTCACTTCACACATTTACAATGTACCAGTCAAACCAATTAGCTGTGAAAGTGTTGTAGGAGCTGCGTTTTATTGGATTCTGGTCAACTCGGAATTGGTTAAATAATGTCTGCTAGGAGACATAAAAGGGCCGCACGTGGGGTGGGATGGGGGTGGCTCTGGGCGGTCCTGCAAGACAGACAGGGAAATGGAGGCCGGACTCCGGGGGCTGCTATGGGCTCTGCCGAGATTTCGCCGGGAGGTCTCTGCCCGGAAGGTAAGATGATCTTTCTCTGTCCTGATGATCTCTCTGTCCTGATGATCTTTCAGCCCGACCCCTGGAACCATCGCGGGAACTTGTTGGAAATCCAGGCCCGATGCCCAGGACCCACCCTAGGGCCACCCCCCATCAGGGGCATCCCTTGAAAGAGGGGAGCAGTGTATCAGTCCTTTTTCCAAGTCCCCTCCCCAGGCAGTGTGACGTGCGGCCAGTGGGAAGATGGGACTCTGCTCTATTCCGGGGCAGGCGGGGGGACGTCGCCCTCCTAGGGGGACATTTGGTGATGATGTCTGCAGACATTTCTGGTTGTTACAGCAGGAGGGGGGCAGCTATGGGCACCTAGCGGGTAGAGGCCCCGGATGCTGCTGGACATCCCACAATGCTTAGGGCAGCCCCGATCAGAAAGAATCATCCAGCCCCAGGGGTGCCTGGGTGCTCCTATCAGTTCAGAGTCCGACTCTCAATCTTGGCCCAGGTCATGATCTCACCCCGTATCGGGTTCCACGCTGATGGGGTGCTTGGGAGTCTCTCTCTCCCTATCTCTGCCCCTCCCCTTCTGGTGTTCTCTCTCTCTCTCTTTCTTTCTCTAAATTAATAAATAAACTTTAAGAGTCATCCAGCCCCAAATGTCAATAGTGCCCAGGTTAAGAAATCCTGTTCCAGTCTAATCTGTCCATTTGACAGGTAAGCAAACTGAGGCCCAGAATGGCTGATGGGCTCTGCCTGGGATCACGCAGGGAGTGTTTGGGGTCAGGCGGGCAGGACGTGTGAACCTCCATCCCTAGACTCCATGCCTGGCACTGTGCTGGGCTCTGTGCGCTTGGAAATCATTCCGTCTGCTTCCACTGGCCATGTCGGTCCCGTCGAATTTTGAGGACATAGCCTAACCCAGGCTGGAGTTTGTCTGAGGGTCTGGGGGCTGTACAACCTCGCCAAGCCGCTCCTCTTTTTCAACGGAAACCCCAGGCGGATCCCGTCTCTTGAGCGGGCTTTTGCCCCCAAAAGATGGTTCCAGAGAAAGAAAGAAGCCCGTTTTGATGTCACTGACAGGGTGGGTCTGAGCAGAGGTCTCAGCCCCATGCGGCTGGTCTTGGGTCACCGCGGGTCTGTCCACGTGTCCCTTGGTCCATCCCGCGGCGGTAATCCGAGCTGTGTGCGGGGCCGGGGGTACCCAGCTAATTGCAGCCTTGCGAAGGCCAAGTGGAGATTTAGCCCCAGCAAGGAGCAATGGCAGGCCAGCGTCTGGGGCCAGGATGGTACCTGATTAGTTAAATTGCCAGCACCTGCTTGCTTTTATTGCAAACATAAACACGGCCGCGCCGACGATCGCCAGCGAGCCTAATGCTTTCCTCATTTGCCACATCTGCGGCCCGGGGCCGGCCAGCAGGGAGGCTCGGGTCCCGCCAGTCCAGGGAGGCAGAGGGGCTTGGGTGAAAAGACACGGAAATAGGCCCCGGGGGAGGGAATTTACACTTGACCAGGCCTCCTCTGCGGCAGGGACCGTGTGAGGCCCTTCTATCCCCGTGCAAAGCCGTCTGACCCTCAAAGCCTTCCCGTGGAACATTCTTTCTTTTCTTATTGAGACTCAGAACAGTTAAGCAATGCCCCCGCCCCGTCCACCCTGCCCAAGTGACCCAGCCAGGGGGCGGCCAGCGCGGAGTCTGGACCCAGGTCTGTCTTCGAAGCCTCTGTTGTTTTCGTGAACTGGGCGCGGGGAGCCCTGGGGGCTCCCACTGCGGTTTCCTGACGCGAAGCACCTAGCTGGTGACCGTACGTGAGTTCAGGAAGGGAGAACGTGGTTTCTGACCCTCCAGACGATCCGCGAGGTGACCACAGGCTCCCCGTCACCTCCTTCTGGGCCTCGGTTTCTACATCTGTAGGGTGGCCCTCGGGTCTTCCGCCTCCTGCTCCTGAACCCCAGGAAAAAGAGCCCGGGGTGTGGGGGTTTGGCCCTTGAACACGCCTGAGGTCAAGTCCGGCGCGGGCCGAAATCACCCACTTAGGCTCCTCGAAGGCTCATTACACAGCGTCCCGCTGCCCGGTCACGTGGGCGTGGGCCCCCAGCCACGCGGGGCAGCATTCTCTCCGACCATCACCCAGCAATTGGCCCACAAGACAAACGGCCTAGGAAACCATTTCAAATTAACTCTGTCTCCATTACAGGCGCTTTTATGAAGATAAACTATTTGCGGGATGTTTACGGGAGGGAGCCCTTCGGTGCCGGCAGAAGGTCAGAGGGAAAGTCAGCAGGACCATACGATTGTCATTCGAGAGCCGTGGCGCTTTTCTGCATTCAGAGCGTTCCAAAGTACGTCTCTCCCCCTCGGTGACAGATGCTTCAAGCCTGTGACATGCTTTGTCAGAATTTCATTTGTCCGAGCGGCTTCAGCCTTATTCTCGGCAGATGCAGGTGATAGGGAGAGAGTGCATTTAAATTCCCTTCTACGATTTTTGGAAATGAAGCGGGCAGGGGCGGGGGTGGGGTTGGGGGTGGGGCGTGGGGGTGGGGGTCCTTCTCGAGCACCGCACTTCACCTCAAAGACGACAAAAAAGGAAAATGTGCCCTGGAGCTCCGGAGAAGGGCAAATTTACATGCGTTCGTGCAATCATTCATTCATCCCCTTGTTTATGAATTCATTCGTTTGTTAAATGTGGGGTCGTGTGTTCATCTTCCCCGATCGCTTTGGGTTTTTTTTTGGGAATCCTGATTTCTCGTGTGTTCTCACGTGGGTCAGAGCCTCAGTTTCTGCACCTGGGAAACGGGATGGTGGTAGTCCCGAGTCGTTCTGGGACTAACTGGGTTAATTTGAATGAACTCTGGGTTGATTCCCTGGCACAGGGCAGGATGGGGCCCGTACGATGGGGATGTTGGCGGAAAGTTGTCTGTCCCGCAGAGGTGAGGTCGCTGCTCGTGGTCGCGTGGTCACTTGGTGTGGGGGTGAACCGGGTGGAGGTGAGCCTCAGGGGGATTTGGTTCCAGAGCCTACGTTCCTTCCCTCTGCCCTGCTCCCCTGTTAAATGTCAGCGCACGTGTGGCCTGGGCCTGCCGACCCAGCCCTGGGCTACCAGCCCACGGCTGAGTGGTGTTTGTTGAGCTCAGATCCAAACTCAGGTTCTTATGTCTTCTCTTGGACTCGTCTAGGGTGGGGCTCCCTTCTCTGGGACCCCCAACACTCGCTACGGGCCGCCAGGGGTGTTCATTGCCAGCTTTTTCAACAGGCAACGCCAGACAAAGACCTTCTAGCCCTGAGGGACCACCGTTCTCTTCAACCGCAGGCAAGCCCTTCTCTTCTCTCTGGGCCTCAACTTGCCCATCTGTGAAGTGGGCACTCAGGCGGTCTCTGAGCCCCCTTTGGACTCTGAAACTATAGTTTTTTGAGAAGACAGGATAGCTGTCCCTACAACTGAAGAACCCTCTTTTTGGAATGCCCTGGGGGGACTTGGCCACACGCAGTTGATAGTAACCAATGCTCATTAACCCTCCTACCGCTACGTGGCTGCCCCAAAGGATCTTTCCCTCCACGGAGCCCTGGGCACTTGGGCGTGCCTATTTCGCCTCTGCAGGAAACGTGTTACTCGCACGGTCTGAGCACAGGGAGCGTGAGGGTAGGGGGTAAGGCCACTCCTGCATCCGGACGGGCTACGGGAAATAAGGCCCAGGGCGGGAGAGGCATGTGCCAGGCAGGCGAAGGGGGAGAGGCTTTTCCCCTTGAGTAGAGGGTGGTTCCCCTTGGCTGTTCCAGAGCATGGCTGTTCACTCAGAGAGGGCCCAGAAAGGTGGAGAAGTCGTCGGATAGTCTTGGCCGTGACAAAGCCAATGGCTAAAGGAAAGAAAGGAACATTCCAATACATACATTTAGGAGGCTGGGGAAGGGAAGGGAGATCAAATTAGAGTCTGAGAGTTCGGAGCCTGAGCAAGTCTCTGAGGCCCCCGGGAAAGGTTGTGGGATCCAGATGTGGAGGGGGGGAGGGGAGGCAGCGCCGGGGAGTGGGGGAGGCCTGTTCACAATTAGCCTTGATTTTGTGTGATGACGTTGAAATTGTGGGCAAACATGAAAGCACAGTTGTGAGGACATGTCTGTCCGAGCAGCCCGGGGATTAATTCGACGTGAAGGACACAGGCCGAGGGCTGGCACCACATGGAAGCATTTTGTGTGGGTTTTGATGTCCCGCCAGCTGAAGGGGGCTTCGCCGCTCAGGCTGAATGGGTCGTCCACCCCCATCTCGGCCCCCTCGTGACTGGCTGACTCTGGACGAGAGGTTAAGTCGAGAGCACCAGAAGTTTCTGCCTCCTGCAGGATTGCCCTCTGGCCCACCCAGAACTGAACCCAACATGGCGGCCGTGCACGTCCACACAAAGCCAGGCGTTGGCGGGGTTGGGGGGGGTTGCTGTGGCGGGGAGAGTCTGGGAGCTATTTTCAATATTTCTGATATTACGAGGGCTGGGCTAACCCACATGCTGGGGGTTTGGCAGGCAATGGTTTTGTAACAGAGCTCTGCTGGAAAGGGCCCTGGCTGGGAATCTTGGAATCTTATGAGGACACTTGGGGCGGGAGGGCATCTGGGGACCCCAGGGTCACCTATCAAGGGCTCTGGCTCAGAAGGAGCTTTCGTTGAGCTAAAGCCAGGAGGAAACATCGTTCTGACATCTCCGTGCCGTGGGAGATGTTGGAACTAAGAGAGAAAGGTGCGGCACCGGGCACAACGCCAGGTAACGCCCTTTACCATGAGGGGTGTGCCCTTGGGCCGAGGAGCCCTCCTCCTCTGAGCCTCAGTTTCCTCATCCGTAAAATGGGGGGAATATTCGGCCCTTCTTCACAGGATAGTTGTGAGGACCGGATACCCGACCGTTGATAAAATATTAGCATCTGATAAATATCCAACAAACAGCGGTCACGCTTTGCAGCTTGACTGGAGACCCCAAAGCACTCAAACGGCTAGTGTGATAATCCATGTTGTCGCCAGGGTTCCGTTTTTTGGAATCCCTGAACAAGTCTGTTAACGTCGCGGAGTGCTACAATGTGTCTGTTGCTGAAATCAGGCCGAGGACCCCTCTCCGTGGATCCAGGCAGCGGCCCCGCCGTTGTTCGTGACCCGGGGCCCCATCACGTGCCGGCGGGCGGACTGCCAGGCATCTTAAAGCCGTCTGGCAGCCCAGAGCCCCGCCGATGGGAGTGGAGGAGCGTATTTCACGCCGTCCCTGTGACCCCTGGAGGTCCTTGGGGAGACAGGAAGGAAGGGGCTCTGTTTTGGTGGGGGAGGAGCGGGGGAGGGCTCTTTGGGGAGGAGGGGGAAGGAGTTGATGAAATTTCAGGATGTCCCGAGGTCAGCTTCCAGCCGGCTTGTCTAGGTTAGAGAAAAGTGATCGCCACCCAAACACGCTTCTTAATGAGGTACAGCCTGTGCTTACAAGCTTTTCCCTTCCTGTCTTTTCCCTCCAGGAGGAAATTCTAAATCCCGAACACAAATGGCTGCAGAATTATATTTACATCTATTTATGTTTTTCTATTCGCACGTAGTCAGGGCGCTGGAAGCGGGAGAAGAGTCGGAGGTTGATTCGAAACGGCGGCAAGGTGTCAGAGCTGAGCCTCCGACCGTACGGCGAGCGCAGGTGAGGAGAGGTGACCGGTGGTCGTCTTTGCCGTATTTGGGGTTTAGGCCTGAAGTCAGCACAGGAGGGGCGGAATTCGGTTGTTCAGAACAGTAAACCCGGCAGGATCTTCAAAGGCGATACGGTTGGGGAGGTAGGGGTGGGAAGGTGAACTTCATACAGTTGTTGGGGAGGTGTGGTCCGGCGGGGCTGGGGCGTGGGGTGAGGCCCAAGGGGCTCGTTGCCCAGCCAAGTCCCGTGTAGAAGATCGCCTTGTTCCAGGTTTGCCGTGGGGGGAGGAGACCCAAGAGAGAAAGGCTACGAGATCCGTACCCACGTGGGTAACTCAGAGGAGAGTGAGAAAGCAACCCAGCTGGACTGTTTCCCTGCAGGACGAGGCCCTGATGCTTCCAAGAGGCACAAAGATGGGGCGGTTGGGGTGGGGTCTGCTTTGGAGCTCTCCTGGCCAGTGCCGCGGTGAGCACACGTGGGCATGTCGCTCACCCTGGGTGTATTTCTGGGAGCGGAATTGCTGGGTCAGCGGCCATGCACATCTTCCCCTCGGTGCCGAGTCGTGCCAGACTCTTTCCCAAGTGGCACACTCTTTCCCGAGAGGCCCCCAGCCGGGTCACGGTGACAGCACCTGTGCAGAGCTGCTTGGAAGCATCCCTTACTCCGGGTCACCCTTGCAGCCCCCTGTGACAGAGGCGTGAGTTGTAACGCTATCTCTGCACGGGTAAGGCAGCCAGGGATGAAGTGACTCACCCAAGTTCACACGGCGCGCCGAGTTCAGATCTGTGATTTTCCCACGGTAGTGATCGTTGTTGCTTGTTTAGTTCTTCCTGTGCACCAGGCCCGTCTGGAGGGTTTCCTGTGTCTTAACTCAGCTTAATCCTTATAATAATCCTACGGGGGAGGGACCCCTTATTCTACCCATGTTATCCACAAGGAAACACAGATACGGACGGAGGGGTTAAAGTCACCTGCCCAAGATCACCGCAGGAACGGCTAATGCCGGGACTGGGATCCCAGGGACCCCCTTGCTATCCTGTCTGTCCAACCACGGCGTTCGCCTACCCTCCTGGTCCACAACTTCCAAGAGACCTTGATTTTTCATTTTGCACCAGGTTGCACATTAGGTAGCCAGTCCTGGGTGTAGCGATCAGAAGAAGACTGGAGAGGGAAGAGGGACCTGGCGGAAATCCCGACTCAGCGCCTCTCCAGCAGCGGGACTCTGGGCACGTCACAGCCCCTCTCTGAGCCCTAAGGGCCCCGCACTGCAGCCCCAGTCAGGTACCCGGCAGCATCCTGTGGTGCCGAGGGCGCAGCGTGGCTAGGTGCCTGGAGCCCCCAGAGCTTGGGGCCCAGGCCCCTGCCCCGCGGGGCCCATGGGGATGTGGGGAGCCCGCAGAAGGCTCAATCCTATTACGCTATTAGCTTGGGCGTTCCGGGCTTGCGCGCTGCGTCTACTTGACAAAACACAGCCCGCAAGCAGAGCCCTGATCTCTTTAACCAGGCAGAATTGAGCCTGTACCTCAAGTGGCTTCTCCGTTATTACTGGCTTAGCGCTGCTGAAGAACCAACAGCAATAAATACGCCACCAATTTGCTCCCTGAATGTTCTTATTTGCAGCACGCCATGCAGAAAAAATATTAACAAAAAACAAACTCCTCGCTCGTAACAGGCTGACGAGGGCCTCTTTAGAGTGGCAGTGTGTATGCCTTCACCCCCCTTCCTTTCTCCTTCCTTTTTCTAAAGAAGCTATAATTTGAGTTAAGCGGCCGCTGGTAATGCTTCCCTGGGGCACTGAGCTGAGAGAGGCCGTTGGCTTGGACGAAGATGGGCCCGGGAGGAGAACAGGCTGGAGAATTCCCCTCAGGAGGCCAGCGGCAGGAGGAATGGGGGAAGCCAGTCAGCTGAATGGGAAGAGCCTGGGGCCCAGAGAATTGTTCTCAGGGGTGAAGAAGATCCTGGGGTCCTAGATACCGGGAAAGCCGCTACCACTCTCTGAGCCTCACTTTCCACGCCCGTCAAATGGGTTGATTCTATGACCCTTTCCTGCTCCAACACTGTGTTTGACAACCTAGCTTTCATTCTTTTTTTTTTTTTAATTTTTAATGTTTATTTATTTTTGAGAGAGAGACAGAGACAGAGCAGGGGAGGGACAGAGAGAGGGGGAACACAGAATCCCAAGCAGGCTGCAGGCTCCGAGCTGTCAGCACAGAGCCCCACGCGGGGCTCGAACTCATGAACCGCGAGATCATGACCTGAGCCAAAGTCTGACGCTCAATCGACTGAGCCGCCCTGGCTATAGCTTTCATTCTTCATGATCTTCTGGGTCCTGATCTGACAAGATTTGAGGGTTTGGTCATGCTTTGCATTCTGGGATTACCGAGATCACTGAGACTCCAGAATTGTTCTCTGATTTGAAGGTCCAGGCACAGATGAGTATGAAACTTTAATAACAACAACAGCAGCAAATGCCACAGAGAGAGGGAGAGAGAGAATCCCAAGCAGGCTCCCTGTGGTCAGCACAGAGCCTGATGCACGGCCCAAACCAACAAACTCAGATCACGACCTGAGCCGAAATCAAGAGTTGGCCGCTTAACCGACTGAGCCACCCAGGTGCCCTGAAATCCACGCAGTTTTTATCAAGGTTCCCTGCATTTTTATTTTGCAGGGGGCTCTGCAAATTACGTAGCCGGTCCTGGGTGTAAGCAATTAAGAGAAAGGTCAGAGGTCAGAGGTTCAAATTCTGGTTCACCCCCCTTCCCGGCTGTGGGCCTCCAGGTAAGTCACCACTCTTCTCTGGGCCTCAATAGCCTCATCGGTGAAATGGGGCTAGAACCTCACTGAGGTCACCACCACGGTGGGGCCCCAGCCCCGCGCTGAGCTCCCTGGAAAAGCCTGAAGTTGGAGTGGCTTACTGTTGAATACTCAGCAGTCCTGCCAACTGGCCAACCTCTTCACAGACGTGTTATATGCAAGGGAAGTGAGGCAGAGTGGCAAAGGACTTGCTCCTACAGCTGAAAAACAAAAAACAAACAAACAAGAAACCCTGATGGTCAGAAAGGCTTAGAGGTATTTAGCTTGGGTGAGCCAGGACTTACCCCCGAAGCATGTGGCCCTACCCATTAAGCGGCACTGCCTCCCTTCTGATTTAATTTTTTTTTATAACTTAAAAAATGTTTATTTATTTACTTTGAGAGAGAGAGAGACTGGGGGAGGGGCAGAGAGAGAAAGAGAGAGAATCTCCAGCAGGCTCCATGCTATCAGCCCAGAGCCTGGTGCAGGGCTCAAACTCACAAATGGGGAGATCATGACCTGAGCCAAAAAATCAAGAGTCAGTTGCTTAACCCACTGAGCCACCCGGCTGCCCCTCAAATAGTTTTCTTTTTATTTTAATATTCCTAGATGAAATTATGGAATGGGAATTGGTTTGTAAATGAGCCAAGTTAGGAACCACGGCTGTTGAAAACTATACCTGTATTAGTTATCCTTTGCTGGGTAATAAGTTATCCTTTGCTGGGTGATAATTTAGTGGCTTAAAACAACACATGTTTTATTCTCTCACAGTTTCTGTGGGTCAGAAGTCCGGGGCTGGCTTAGCTGAGTCCTCTGCTTAGGTCTCGTAAGGCCTCCATCAACGTGTCGGCTGGGGCTGCAGCCTCATCCGAGGCTCCACTGGGGAGGGGCCTAAGATCACTTAGGTTGTTGGCAGAATGCAGTTCCTTGTGGTTGTAGGACTGAGGGCTTCAGTGTTTTGCTGGCTGTTGGTCAGAGGCCACCTTCAGCTCTGAGAAACCACCCACATTCCCTTGCCATATGAGCTTTCCAACATGGTAGCCTACACCATGGTGGCTCCCTTCTTCAAAGCTCAACAGTGAGCTACAGATTCCTACAAGATGGATATTATATCTTATGTAGGTGATCATGCTCAGTCCATCAACCCTACCGTGGGTCAGAGGCAAGTCACAGCACCCCCCCCACACTCAGGGGAAGGGGAGTATATAAGAGCATTAACATCAGGAGGCAAGATCATGAGGTGCTACCTAGAGTCTGTCTGCCACAATGGTCCGTCCATCCATCCATCCATCCATCCATTGATTTATCCATCCATCCATCCATCCATCCATCCATCCATCCATCGATTTATCCATCCATCCATCCATCCCTCAGTTTATCCATCCATCCATCCATCCATCCATCCATCCATCCATCGGTTTATCCATTTATCCATCCATCCATCTATCCATCCATCTATCCATCCATCCATCCATCGATTTATCCATCCATCCATCCATCCATCCATCCATCCATTCAACTTGTACTGATTGACAGCTTGCAGTGAACCAGGCATGGAGGCTAAAACAGGCTAAAACAGAGGCTAAGACAGACACAGTTCCTGCTCTCAGGATACTTCTATAAAGCTTTTGAAAGATGGGCCAGTGGGTGTGTCAGGATCCCTGGGGTAGTGGGAGGGGGGCAGACCCAGCTCTGACCCTGTTGTGAGTCTTCTAACTTGACTTTAGCCTTTCTGGGACTCTCTTGGCCCATCTGTCCAATGGTATATGTGCCACAAAGCCGTCCCAGACTCGGTGGTGACACGGAAGTCCAATCATCATGGTGAGCATCTGCTGACCATATATGACATGCCACACACTGGTTACATCGTCCTGTCTCACCCTCACCATAGCCTGTGTGCAGAGACTTAAAGCCTGCTCTTAGCTGTGACCTTGCTCTGTTCTCCGTGAGAAAATGTATGCAGATGGTCTCTGGAAAAAGTCAAGGGCGCTGTTGAGCGCCCTGTGCGTGTAAAACAGGGGCGGGTGGAGATAGAGTTAGGAAAAGAGGCATTTGTGACAGAAATGTGCTCTCTGGGGCCTGACTCCAGCGATGTGAGACTTCGGTCTTGGGTGTCAACGTCTCTTTGTGCCAGTGTATTCATCTATACGATGAGGGGGATGCTGGTACCTACCTCAGGGATTGATGGGACGGTGAACTATGTCCATGACCACAAGGTCTCAGCACCGTGCTGAGGACCGTGGCAGCTGCTCAGCGAAAGGTGGCTTTGATTATGAAGCACCTACTGTGTGCCTTCCTTGTGCAGAAACGGTCCATGGAGGGTCTGTGATGAGACAATAGTGCAGATCCTACAGTGCAGAGTGCTCAACAGCTCTGGCCTATGAGCTTACCTGGGATGGCCTTGCAGTAAAGGCAGAGCCTTCTGGGGGCAGCTGGGGAATGTTCAGGGTGTTTGAGCTCCTCCTCCAAATCCTCTTATCTGTGGGGCTCCTGCTCCTAACACCTGAGCCAGACCTCATTCGTGAATGAAGACTTCCCCTAGTGAAGGGGTTGCTCAGGACAGAGGGCTCTGGTCTTCCTAGAGGCTTGCCACCCTCCTCCTGGGATGAGAACCATCCATGGCTCCCCAGTGCCTTTGAGATAAGTGCTAACTCCTGCCAAGCCAAGGCCCCACATGGACCAGCTACACTGGTCTCTGCAGCCTTGCCCTCTACCTCTGTCCCCATGGCTTTCTTTGCTCCAGCACCCCGAGCATCCCTCCTGCAGCCGTGGGACCCCTGCCTCTGAGTCCTCACGCACCCTTCCCTGCTCTCTTTCCCTGGCTGGCTCTTATGAACCCTTAATTGCTGCTTCCGTGATGAAGCCTCACCTGACCTGTGCATTCGATCTTGTCCTTTATGTTCCGGAAACTTCTATGCTTCCTCTCTGCAGCATGCTGCAAACTTGGACTTACCTAAACAATCATTTGAGATAACGTCTTGCTGTTTCCCATTAAGCTGGAAGATGTCACACAGGCCTGTTATTCCCAGGGTGTCCAGGATCGACACATAGTAAGTATGCCGTAGGCATCCGTGACTGAGTAGTTTGGCAGAAACGACCCCAGTTTTCCCTGCATGGCGGCCTGCCATGTCAAAATGCTGTGAATCTCAGGATGGAATCGGCCCACCCCCTTATCTTCAGAAGGGGAAACTGAGGCACAGAGCGGCAAGATAGACACACAAGTTTGGGAGTCAGGCGCACAGAGGCCCCTACCCTTCCTCATCATTTAGTTGCACCCCGTGTGTTGAAATATCATTTAAGTGAAGTTCATGTCTCCCTAATTATACGACTACCATAGGATCGTAATAGAAAAATCTGGAAAAAACACACAAGCTCAATTCTTAAAAGTATCTCAACCCGAACATTCCCGCAGCCTGCAGCTTAAACCTGCCGGCCCAGAAGTCCCCAAGCCAGATTCAGCAGCCAGGACCAAGGCTCTTTTTTTTGCCTCAAAGAGAAAGTTCTTGTCGGTTCCGTCACAAGGGACCAGGTGCTCTACATGTCGACATTTTTTCTGCTGGTCTTTTCCTTAGGTCTATTTTTTTTTTTTTTTTTAACATCAGTGAGAACCCACTGTTGACGGCTAACATTTCTATTCCCTTCTACTGACAGCAAGTGTCCCTGAGGGTAGAATGCACGTACGGTCCATGTTCCACCCTCTAGGGGCCTAGGACAGAGGCTTGCACACAGTAGGTGTTCAGCACATCTCTTTTGCTCAATTGAAAGAATGTCAGGGGGCGCAGACATGCAATCAGGGAAGACTTTTGGAAGGAGACAGCTTGTTTGTTTGTTTGTTTATTTATTTATTTTGAGAGAGAAACAGTGTGAGCAGGGGAGGGGCACAGAGAGGGAGGGAGGGAGAGAATCCCAAGCAGGCTCCATGCTGTCAGTGCAGAGCCTGATGTGGGGCTCATTCCCACGAACTGTGAGATCACGACCTGAGCCTAAATCAAGAGTCGAATGCTTAACCGACTGAGCCACCCAGGAGCCCCTGGAGGCAGCTTGTGATCTGGGCCTTGGGGGAGCTTCCCTGGGGATGGGGTTGGTGGGTGCACCTCCTGGCAACTTCCGGGCAGAGCTGGGTCTGAGACTCACCAGGCACTGGGGTACTCCCCTGCGCATGTGCTTTCTTTCTGATGCAGTGGCAGATGTTTCTTGTGCGGGGGGGGGGGGGGGGGGGGGGGTTGCTGCTGGACTGGCCGTGGCTCCAAGCCTTGGTGGTGCTTAGAAGGGGAGAGAGCACTGGTTTTGGGGTCAGGGACACCTGGATGTGAATTCTGGCTTTGCTTACTCTGACTGTGCTGTCCTCATGGGCATGATCTTGCTCAAGAGGACCCACACTGGGGTGCCTGGGTGGCTCAGTCGGTTGAGCGTCCAACTTCGGCTCAGGTCATGATCTCGCGGTCCGTGAGTTCGAGCCCCGGGTCGGGCCCTGTGCCGACAGCTCAGAGCCTGGAGCCTGCTTCGGATTCTGTGTCTCCCTCTCTCTCTGCGCCTCCCCCACCCATGCTCTATCTCTCTTAAAAATGAATAAACATTAAAAAAATTTTAAAAAGGGCGCCACGCCTGGTTTAATGGCCCACTGTTGCCATCTTGCAATTCCTGTGAATTTCTAAACAAGGGGACCCCGCATCCCATCTTACACCGAGCCACCCAAATCATGTAGGAGGTACTATGGCCGTGAGACCTTGGATGAGTCATTCAACCTTCCGGGATTTAACTCCTGACTTGAAAAAGGGGGTGACCATTTCAGGCTCCCAGCGTGGCCACAGCCACAAAATCTCACGTGCATAACCAAGTATCGTGATGTGCACACCCTCAGTGCGTGCTCGCCCCTGGCTCTGTGCCAAGTGCTACAGACTGAGTCACCTCACTGTAGCAGTCACCCCACAGGGAAGGGAGTGTTGTCGTGCCCATTTTACAGATGTGGAGGCCGAGGCTCAGAGAGCTGCGAACACGGCACAATCGGGGGGCCCCTCTGATGCCCGGGGGGGGGGGCGGCCGCTGGCCACCCCCAGATCCTGCGGAGCACAGCGGTGCTCACCCTCCTTCCCCGTGTTCACACGTCTGCCAGTAACCTTTCCGCCATCCCGGCTGTGCCTCCTCCTTCCGTGCTGGGCCTGGAGCATGAAAGCCTCAGGTTTCCACCAGCCGTTGAGGGAACAAACGGTCTCTAGGGAGGAAGGCTTTGTTTCTCTCCACCCTCTTCCCTGGCATTGCCTCCACCCTCCCCGTCAGCCCCCCAAAGGCGCGGGGCCAGGGTCCGATCGGTTTCAGCTGCTTTGGCAGGAACCTCCCTGAGATCGTGGGGCTGATCCTGGGTGCTGGGGTGGGGTGGGGGCGGGGCGTTCTCCCCAGGAAGGAACCCCTTGGGCAGGTGGTTGTGGCAGGGGCCTGAGATTCGGGGGCCCGCAAAGTGTCCCTGCTCGCCTCACCGACTCCCAAGGCCTGCGACCGCCACTAAGTTGTCTGTGACACGACATGTGGGAGTCTGCACGTGAATCGATGGCTGCACTAAGAGTCTTTCCCTCTTGGGCTCCGCACTGGCTCGCCCCTCGGCCTGGAACCTCCTTCCCCACACTTGCTTCCCATGTGTGCTCAAACGTCACCTCCTCCAGACCCACCTCCACCGCCCTGTTTATCTTATTTTTTTTAAGTTTATTTATTTTAAGAGAGAATGAGAAGGCAAACAGGGGAGGGGCCCAGAGAGAGGGAGAGAGAGAATCCCAAACAGGCTCCGTCCTGTCAGTGCGGAGCCTGACCCGGGGCTCGATCCCACGAACCGCGATCATGACCGGAGCTGGGATCGAGAGTAGGACGCTTGACCAACCGAGCCGCCCAGGAGCCCCTCTACCGCTCTCTTTAAAATCACAGCCTACCCACCCTGTCCTTTAGCTCAGCTCTGCTTTTTGTGTTCCTTTCATTTTTTTTTTTTTGTTTGACTATAGCACGTATCACTTCCTAACTTCTGATATATTATTTAGGAAAAAACTTATTGGAGTGTAACTGTAATGTGCATTTAGAAAAGCGTCTGCACCTTCAGTGTTGTTCGGTGAGCTTTGACAGGCCAGACACGCCCCCGTAACCAGCATCTAGATGAAGAAACCACCTCCCAGCCCTCAGGTCCCCCTTCGTCCTTACTTATTTCCTCCTCTTTACTTATTGATCGTTTGTACTGTTTGTCCCTGCCCTGCTTCCCACCCTCTCTGCTCCCAGGGGTCAGCTCCAGGAGGGCAGGGATCCAATTCGCCCCCTTCGTTTGCTGCTGTATCCTTGGCACTTAGAACAGAGCCTGGTGGCACCCTTTTATGAGATAGATGCTATTATGCCCCCATTTTTTTTCCAAATTTTTAAAAAATTATTTTGAGGGGCGCCTGGGTGGCTCAGTCTGTTAAGCATCCAACTTGGGCTCGGGTCACGATCTCGCCATTCGTGGGTTCCAGCCCCACGTCGGGCTCTGTGCTGACAGCTCGGAGCCTGGAGCCTGCTTCCGATTCTGTGTCTCTCTCTGTCTGTGCCCTTCCCCTGCTCATTCTCTCTCTCTCTGTCACTCAAAAAGAAATACACATTAAAAAGAAAAAAAATTTTTTTAATAAATAAATAAAATTTATTTTGAGAGAGAGTGAGAGGATCAGAGAGAGAGGGAGAGAGAGAAAATCCCAAGCAGGCTTCGAACTGTCAGCACAGAGCCTGACGTGGGGCTCAAACTCACGAACTGTGAGATCATGACCTGAGCCGAAGTCGGAGGCTTAACCGACTGAGCCACCCACATGCCCCTGCTATAACAATTTATTAAGGAAAGTCTACGGTAAACCTGGTGCTCCATCTCACGACTCCGAGACCAAGAGTCGTGTGCTCCACTGAGGAAGCCAGCCTGGCGCCCCTGTAACGGCTTCATTAAGGCAAAAGTCACCCACCCTGTGACTCACCAGGTCAAATGCACAGCTCATAGCACTTAGTACACTCACATCACCACAGTCTGATACTACACGTACCCCCGGAAGATGCTCTACTCCCTTTAGCCATCACCCGCCACCCCCTACCTCTACCCTAGCCCCTGTCAACCCCTGATTTTGCTGTATAGATTTGCCTACTCTGGATGTTTCATAGACACAGACTCACACGCTAAGTGGCCTTCTGCACCTGGCTTCTTTCACGGAGCGCATTTTCAAGGTTCACCCCTGCCGTAGCGTGTGCTCGGGAACTGTTCTTTTTCGTGGCCGACTGACATGCCCTGTGAGCCATTTAGCCCTTGATGGGCGTTTGGGCTCTTTCCTCTTTTTGACTATTGGGAATAGTGCTGTTGGGAACATGGGCGGTTGAGTGTCTGTCTGAGTTTCATTTCTTTTGGGTATTTACCCAGGAGCGGAATTGCTGCATCACGTGGTACCTCCGTGTTTTACCTTTTTAAGGAACTGCCAGACTGGTCCTGGACATTTTGACTTCACAGGTCTGGGGTAGGGGTGAGGAATCCAAATTTTCTACCGCTCTCCCCTAGCACCGCAGAATTCAGAATAACCTTCTCATTTGACTTTGAACACCTTCTATGACCGCAAGCCATGACCCCAGCTTCTATCTAGTGAGGCAAGTTGCTAATTCTTTAAGTGTTTATTTATTTATTTTGAGAGAGAGAGAACTCTCGTCAGCGAGTGCATGAGCGGGGGAGGGGCAGAGAGCGAGAGGGAGAAAGAGAACCCTGAGCAGGCTCCATGCTGACGCGGGGCTCGAACTCACAAACCGTGAGACCACGACCTGAGTGGAAATCAGGACCCGGGCACTTAACCGACTGAGCCACCCAGACGCCCTGCTATTTCTTTACTAGAATGCTCACGGTCCCACCTCCACACCTTTGCTTATAACTAGCCCTCTCACTTAGAATGCCTGTCCCCCATATCCCCTTCCCACCCCAAGCCCGGTGGTCTCTAGACCCACATCAAAGGCCACATGTTCCAAGAAGCCCTGGCAAGCTCCCCAGGCTCTGCGACATTGTTTCCGTTTCAATATCCATTCTTCTTCTTCTTCTATTCGTAACTATTTATGTACAGGCAGTCTCTCACTGACCGGATTTTCTAGGATCCTCACCTGTACCTTTTTCGTCTTTGTACTTCTCAGTCGTGACACCATGCCTGGCGTGTAAAAAGGGCCCGGTAAACGCGCATGAAGTGCAGAGGTCCTGGGAATTTCCAAGGCTGAGAAGGAGCTGGCTGGATGCCCCGGGGCAGGGTCCGGTCCTGGGCTTGCTCGTGGCGGCCTTCCTGGTTTCTGGCATGGAGCCTTCTGTATAGCAGGTACTCCACAAAGATTTATGAAGTGCACGAGTGACTCAAAGACCCTCTATGTTGGACAATGAGTCCTTTGGCCAAGAAGGGGGGGGGGTGTATAGAGCAAGAACCTAACCTGGGTGGGGAAGGGTCAAGGAACATGGATTTGAATCCTGACTCTCCCTCCAACTCTCGCTCTTTGATCTTGGGCAAGTCCATCCCTCCCTCCCCCCGCCTGCCGGCCTTAGTTTCCCCATCTGTAGAATGGGAGCAATGGAGTAGGTGAAACTGAGGCAATTTTCAGTTCTACCGAGTCTGAGATCGAGATTGCTCTTGCTGGCGTGAGACACTGGCCTTGAAAGGGGGCACTGGGGGGCCCGTTCCTGTCTGTCCCAAGGAGGGTAATCAAGGCCTGCTCAATTTTCATTTGTGAAATTGCTAGGGACATTTGGGCATGCAGGGAATACTTACTGTTCCTGGGGCCTGACCTCTGGCTTCTGATCGATCCGGGCGTATTTTCAATGCACATTTCACAGTGGAGGAGCTCAGAATGCACCGCGCTGGTCCCAGCCCCCCAGCTGCTCCGTGCAGGGCTCTCTAAATGCATGTTCCAGCTCCTTCTGGCCCAGGCCGGGCCTGGAGTGGACCTCACAGGTTGGTCCAGTCGGTCAAGAAGACCTCAGAAGGGCCAGGGCCCGGGGTCTCCGGGAGGACAGGTCCCAGGGTCTGGGCTCTGGTGTGTGGAAACTCACCTTGACCTGCAAGCAAAGGGCCCGGATCACGGTCCTGCTGGGCGCTTCTGGATCCACCATTTGACCGGGAGTCTGCTTCCTAGTGAGGCTTTTACTCTCCTTCACCCTACACTTCCTGCTAGATAAGACCTGCTACTATTCTTGTTGCTAATAAAAACCAACATAGATTGAACTCCTGCTGTGTGCTCAGTATTTTAGACACCCTAACTTAGAAAGTAGGAGTTAAAAGCATGGGACTCTGGTTGCCCAAAGGCCCCAAGTCCGAGTTCCAGCTGGAGGCTACCATACATCTTTTTTTTTTTTTAATTAAAAAAAATTTTTTTTAAATGTTTATTTTTGAGAGAGACAGAGACAGAATGCGAGTGGGTTAGGGGCCGAGAGAGAGAGGGAGACACAGAAGCAGAAGCAGGCTCCAGGATCTGAGCTGTCAGCACAGAGCCTGACGCGGGGCTCGAACTCACGAGCTGTGAGATCATGACCTGCGCCGAAGTCGGACACTCAACCGACTGAGCCACCCATGGGCCCCGATACATGTTTAAGTCCTTACACAACACTTAGGCACACAGGCTTTGGATCCAAGCAGAGCTACATTCAAACCTCCACTTCCCACGTGGCTCCTCGCTTGCCCGAGAGCACAAGGGTTCACCCCCTCCGAGCGCCAGCTTCCTCATCTGTGAAATGGGTATAAAACCTTAGGAGGATTCAAAGCACACCGAGCGCCTGACGTGTCGCCCGGCTCACAGGGATCACTCAAAACACTCCATCCACGAGAACGCTCTTCCTTCCTCATTGCCGTGCCCCTCCAGCAGGTGTAACCTCTATCTTGACTTCTAATGTCCCCTGTTCTTGAACTTCTTCTCCTGAACGGAGCGTGCGTTCCTTGTGCCTGGCTTCTTTGGCTCACGCGGCAGCTGCGAGCTTCATCACCCGTGCTGCTGCGGGTCTCGGTCATTTGCCGCTTTTCATTGCTGGAGGGAATTTTCCGTTCGGTGAAACTTCCACGGTTCATCCTTTCGCTCCTTCTGCCATCGCCGGGCACCTGCCTGGTTTTCAGCGTGGGGGTCTGGTGAAGAGCGGTTGTCAGTGTTGTCCTGGGGGGTCCGGTGCCCGGGCACAGCTTTCTGTTGGGTATGTTGCCTCAAGGCACAGTTGCTGACTCTCACCCCGGGGCAGGTGCGTGCCCAGCCTCAGCAGACGCCACGAGCACTTCCCAAGTGGTGCCCGCCCGAGTGTCCACGTTCCTGTTAATTGACAAAAAGTGTTTGGTGAAATTCACACGACATGAAATTAACCATCCCAAAGCAAACACTTCCGTGGCATTTCGCGTCTTCACAGCGGTTGGACCACCACCCCCGGTATCTAGTTCCAGAACATGTTCCTCACCCTAAAAGTAAACCCCACACCCACTGAACAGCCTGGAGGTTAAACTTCACATTCTCCTTCACATTCTCTCTTCACATTCACATTCTCCTTCCCAGGCCCAGCCTCTAGCAACCACCACTCTGTTTTCCGTCTCTGGGTTTACCTATTCTGGTTAATTCATACAAATGGAATCATACCTTGCGTGGCCCTTCTGGTTTTGGCTTAATGTTTTGGAGGTTCATCCACGTTCAATCGGGACTTCTTTCCTTTTGCGGCCGAATAATATTCCGTTGTGTGGATAGACCACATTCTGTGTCTCCATTCATTAGTTAATGGAAAAGATTTTATTTTTTTATTATCGAAATTAAAAAAAATTTTTTGTTTATTTTTGAGAGAGAGACAGAGAGACAGAGAGAGAGCAAGTGGGGGAGGGGCAGAGAGGAGAGAGAAAAGAATCCCAAGCAGGCTCCAAGCTGTCAGCGCAGAACCCGACGTGGGGCTTGAACTCACAAACTGTGAGATCATGACCTGAGCTGAAACCAAGAGTCAGATGCTTAACCGACTGAGCCACGCAGGCACCCCACGCAGACGAGATTTAAAAAGTTTAACAGAGATGTCCAAAATGTATGTGTTTTTAGAAAAAAAAATCAGATAGTGGGGAGGGTTTCATGTCAAAGACTGAGGTCGTCCTCTCTCTCCCACCCCCTCCCCCGATACCCATGGTTCACAGAATGTGGCCATAAGCACATGTGTGTCAGATACATGCACACATGGCCTGGTGGCACAAACAAGCTCCTCCTTGTCCCGCCTCTGGCTTTCTTCCTCTCCTGGTGGAGTTACTGGAAAGACGCTGCTAGCTCAGTCCACCCTCCCCCTGGAAATCGGCTGCAATGTGCTGGTTTCCCTTACAGCTCCAGCACGTTCTCCCTGTCACCTGAGCCTGGGCCACAAAGGTGTCTCCTGTGGGAGGAGGAGAAGGCCCGGGGCAGCTGGGGACCCTGTGGAGGCCAGGAGGGCAGCGGGAGGGTCTCGTCTCATGGGGGACGCTAGCACCCTTTCTTCCTCCCCACATGGCTGGTTTTGAACCGGGCTCAGGCTGTCCAGGGCCAGACGTTTCAACTTAAGCCATACTCCACCCTCAATTCTTTCTGGAAAATTCACTCCAACCTTCAATGAGTCCTTAGTGTTGCATCTCCTTGGTCTGTGACTTCTAAAAGACTTTCCCCCGCTTTTTACCCAGCTGGCTCTTCTGCTTTGCCCACAGAACTTTCTAAAATGCTCAAGGATGGGGGGATGCCTGAATGGCATAGCCAGTTAAGCGTCCGACTCTTGATTTCGGGTTAGGGCATCGTCTCACAGGTTCATGGGTTCGAGCCCCTCATCGGGCTCCGTGTTGACAGCGTGAAGCCTGCTTGGGACTCTCTCTCTCTCTCCCTCTCTCTCTGCCCCTACCCTGCTCTCTCTCCCCCAAACGAATAACCATTAAAAAAAAAAAAAAACGAGCTGAAATCCAGTGCAGGGGGGCTGCCCCGGCCATTCGCCTCCCTGGGGACTCGGTGTAGGGTGCACAGCTCCGGGCCCAGAGACCTCTGCAATTCTACAGGTCCCTGTGCTCAGAAGGGCCCCCGCTTTGCTTAACGCTCTGCTGTTGTCTTGAAATTTGTCATACGTTCTTTTTTTCAAAGTTTATTTGGGGAGGGGGAGGAGAGAGATGGGGGAAGGGCAGAGAGAGAATGAGAGAGAGAGAGGGGAAGAGAGAACCCCAAGCAGGCTCCATGCTGCCAGGATGGAGCCCGATGGGGGGCTCAAACTCACGAACCATGAGATCATGATCTGAGCTGAAATCAAGAATCAGACGCTTAACCGACCGAGCCACCCAGGTGCCCCATAACTTATCATACGTTCTTAAACAAGGAGCCTCATATTTTCATTTTGCCCGGGGCCCGGCATATTATGTAGCTAGTCCTGCCTGGGGACCAAGTCACAACCTCGGCCATGTCACTTTGGCCCTGGCACAGTCCCTCTCTGGACCTCAGTTTTCCCAGCCGCAAAACGGGATGACCCCTTTGAAATAGGCTATGTGGAATGACTTTCGGGTGCCACAAAATGTGTTTTTCTGAAGTTCTCAAAGTGCCTGACAGGCCACCGTGATCGTCAACCTCCTTGCAGGGGATTCCTGCACCAGGAGTATCAGCATCACCTGGGAATTTGTTAGAAATGCCAATTCTCAGGTCCACTCAGACCCTCTGAATTAGAGACGCAGAGGGTGGGACTAGCAGTCTGTTGTAACAAGTGCTTCCAGGGGTTTCTAAGCTCACCGAAGATTCATTGGTGTAGACATAGCCTGTCTACATTGTGGAATCCAGGCTCAGGGGCAAGGAGCTGAAGGCTCCTTCTGGATCTGCCTAACTGCCTATGACTGCAAGCAAGTGGTTTCCCTGATCTGGGTCTCAGCTTCCTCATCTTTAAAATGGACAGGTCAGACCCACCTTGCATATGACTGCGTGGGTGACATACTGCCTTGTGCATTGTCCATATGAAGCATCCCACGCATAGATTGTTTTAAAAAAACCCACTTTTATGATAAGGGAATAGACAACTCTGGACCCCAAGGTTACCTGGGCAGACTGTCTGCATTAACTTAGGCACCTGCAGGTTACTCCTTTCCAGGCCCCTGGTGCAGACTAGAAACTTCTCTGGCCCTGGCAAAAACATTTTGCTTGTCTGTTTTTGGCGCTCACGACTGAGGAGGACGGTGGCGAGAAAGCTGAACTTGCCCTTCCCTTTTTCTTCTGTAGACAGCAACACAATCGGGTACATTTTTCAACTTGCGAAGCCTCAGTTTCCTCATCTGTAAAACTGGGCAGAGCGTTACACTCTTTGAGAGCTGTCCTGTAGATTAAGTGGAGATTTTATAGAAATGGCCCAGGGAAGGGGACGGGGGTGCAGGCGGGGATCGATAAACTATTTGTGTGTTACTATTACTAAAGGCTCAGTCATGAGCCCCAGCCTGTGCTGGCTTTAGAGGGGCGGGGATTCTAACAGCCAGAGTCTCTTTTGTCTTGGAAAATGTCATCAAAGCAAGAAAGCGTACAGGTGGAGACGGGCCACCCGTCAGCGGGCAGCTGACGGGCACCCTTCCCAGCCCGGGTCTCCCGAGACCCGCCCGGTGGCCCCGAGGGGCTCTTATCAGCCACACAGGAGGGGCAGACCCAGGTTTACCTGCTGTTGATTCCCCCTGCGGGGACTTCAGGGTGAAGTTCAGTGTGTGCATTTCTGGGGCATCCTCACCCTCGAAGGCTGCAGGAATGTCAACAGAGCCGGATGTTCCCGCAACAGAGTGATGGAGGAAACGAGGCAGGGCTTCCTGGCAGGGGGGAAGGTGGCCTCAGCCTGGGGAGACAGAGAGAGTCCGGGAGGCAGGGAGACCAGGTCAAGCTGGTAGCAGCCCTGATACCTCCACCCTCAGATTGGGAATGGCACGGATGGAGGTGGCAGGGAGGAACAGGAAAGGCAGAATCCTGAGGACTTCCGTGGGGGGAGGAGAAGGGGAGCCTTCACAAAGGCAGCCAGGCCTGGGAGGGGAGGCAGGGAGGAGGGGGTGTCCCTCTCCCAGGCTGTTTTGAGTCAGGACTGGCTCTATTTGCTTTGGAAGGGCCTCCGGTTAACCCCTTGTTTCCTGGTGTGCAAGCTCATGCGCGCAGGCTCACTGTTTAGCAAATGCTTCCCCACTGGTTTTGTCGGCTAGCCTTCACCAGGACCCGGCCAGCCAGGCACCACGCCTCCCACGTGAGAGGGAAACTGAGGCTCAGAGAGGGACAGTGACTTGCCCTCGGTCACTCAGTAAAGGGGTGCTCCAAAATTCAAACTTGGGTCTCCAGGGTGCCAGGGGCTGATTAAAAATCTGCTTCTTGGTCCACTCTTGGGGGGGTGGCCCTGGGTCCAGCCAGCACGACCTGGAGGTCCAGGGGGGATGTGTCCTCCCTCCACCTCCTGTATAGGATACAAAAAAAGGATACTTTTTTTTAAATTTATGGATATATACATATATATATATTCAACTCACTGCCAAGCCACCTCTTTCGACCGCATCTGGCCAGAAGGCATCCTGGACGGTGGATATTTTGTGCTAAAAAATAGATTCAGCAGGGACGCCTGGGTGGCTCAGTTGGTTAAGGGTCCGACTTCGGCTCAGGTCGTGATCTCACTGTGGGTTTGAGCCCTGTGTCAGGCTCTGTGCTGACGGCTCAGAGCCTGGAGCCTGCTTCGGATTCTGTGTCTCCCTCTCTCTCTGCCCCTCCCCCCAGGCTCTGTCTCTCAAAAATAAATGAAAAAAAAAGTAAAAAAAAAAGATTCAGCAAAATAGACTATTAGGGCTTGGAAGGGTATAGGAAGGGGGTTTCCCATCCCTGGACACCCTCAGGGAGAAGGGGGCCCCAGAGCCCCCTCTCAGATATCTTTGTTGGGGGACGCTTCAAAGCCTGTCTTTTTGTTTCTATCCATACCCATATATATAACATATATATACATATATACATAATATATATAACATATATATACACACATATATACATATATAACATATATATACATATAATATATATATAACATATGTATACATATATACATATATACACACATATATACATATATTTTAAGTATATAAGTATATTTAAGTTTATTTAATATATGTGTATATATGTGTATATATAAGTATATATATGTATATATTTATATAAGTATAAGTATACTTATATACTTAAAATATATGTGTATATATGTGTATATATAAGTATATATATAAGTATACATATATATATATAAGTATATTATACTTATATATATACTTAAATATACACATATATATAATATATATACACATATATACACATGTGTATACATATACATACACATATATACACATATATATACACATATAAGATATATGTGTATATATAAGTGTGTATATATAAGTATATATAAGTATACTTATATATACACTTATATATACACACTTATATATACTTATATATACTTATATATACATATATATATACTTATATGTACACATATATACATATATTTTAAGTGTATAAGTATATTTAAGTTTATTTAAGTATATATATGCGTATATATATACATATATATATGCATATATATACACGCATATATACACATATTTTAAGTATACAAGTATATTTAAGTTTAAGTATATATAAGTATATATATACATATATTTTAAGTTTATTTATTTATTTTGGGAGAGACAGACACAACATGGGAGGACAGAGGCAGAGCGGGGGAGAGAGAGAATCCCAAGCAAGCTCTGCACGCCAGCACAGACCCCGCTGCGGGCCTCGAACCCACGAAGCATGAGATCACGACCCGAGCCGAAACCAATATCCGGGCATTTAACCGACTGAGCTGGCTAGGCGCCCCCTAGTCACACTTTTTAAATGACCAGAATGAAAGGAGGTGACCGACGTCTCAGCGCTGTAACAGCGAGACCTAATATTTACGGAGTGCCTACTGTGGGCTACGTCCTCTCAGCTCCATTGCACAGATGAGCAAACAGAGGCTCAGCAGGGTATAGCCGTTTAGCCTAGCTCGTGTGGCCAAGCCAGAGTTTGAACGTAGGATCCTCTGTCATTACGGACTCCTTACAGGGGCACCGCCCATCTTGGGTTCTTCCTGGTGCCCCGGGGCCTCTGATCAGCTCCACCTGTGCCTTTAAGGTGGGGTCAAGGTTTGCGGACTGAATCATCACACAGAAGGATGTGTCCACGGATGCTGACAAGGCCAGACTTTTCTTCCCCTGCTGGTTGCTGGAGCACCTTCCCCATCCTCAACCTAGTTCAGGGAGGGGGCAAATCTGTGGGGGGCGGGGCCCAGAAAGGGATGCGGCAACAGGAAGGAAGGTTCTAGACTCTGGGTCATGCGTTTAACAGGCATGAGTGGAGCCCGGTGCTGGCTGCTGCGGTGCAGCAGTGTTAAAACCCACGAGCACGCTGCCTCGTGGCCCTGACATCCCCTCTCCCCCTGTCGGGTTCCCGGTCACTGTGTGATTCTGGGCAAGCTGCTTCCCCTCTCTGTGCCGCAGCTTCCTTGGCTTTAAAATGAGGAGGCTGGACACCGATTCCAGAGTTGCTTCCAGATCTGAGACGTGTAGTTCTTACCCTCTTCTCTGCGGGCAGAGCCTGCGTTCTTAAGTAATAGATCCTCACTGTAGCTGAATCAGGCTGACATCCGGGTTAAAAGGCTGCCATGCTGGGCTGTCTTCGGACCTCCTGGTGTCTGCTTGGGACCGGTGGTGAAGCACCTTGAGGTTAACCCTTGAGGATTTTCATTTCATGCACTTGAAACTCAGAGAGGTCAGCTGCGTGACCAAGGAGCCCCTGTGAGGTTGCTGAATCTGTTGGGCCAAGAATCTGTTGGGGACAGATGAATAAGGAGGCTGTTGCAGAAATCCAGAAGAGAGAAATGTGGGCTTGGGATAGGGTGAATGTGAGAACAGAGGGGAGGTGAATCAAGGTACACACACACACACACACACGATAGAATTAACAGAATTGGGTTGATAGTGTATCAGTCACCGATCTTCACATAATGCTGTGTAACAAGCCATTCCAACATGAAGTCATGTAAGTCACTGGAATTTATTTCACCCATGAGTCTGCAAGTTAGTGATTTAGACTGGGTTTGGTTGACCAGTTGGTCGGATCTCGACTGTGCTAGCTCACATACCCAGGGCTTGGCCAGCTGTGGGTTGATCTGGGATGGCTTTGGCTCTGCTTCCTCGTCCCTTCTCTGTCAGCAGGCTATGTGCCCCTGGCAAACACAGAGGAGCAGAAGAGCCCAGACGAAACACACGAGCGTGTCTCAAGGCTCTGCTCGGATGACGCTTGCTAGCATCTCATTGGCTAAAAGCAAGTCAATGGGCAAGCCCGAATCAGAGGGGGAGGGCACCGTGAGGTCGCCTGGCCAAGGGCATGCATGCCGGGACGGTGAGAATTGTAGGCATCGGTGCAAAATCCACCACAAGGGAAGAGATGGGAGAAGGCAAAGTTTCCAGTTCCTTCCACAAATACAGTCACACCACAATGTCCTGCAGTAGCATTTTCCCATTAACAATACTCTGGAGACCTTATTTCCTAGCACTTCCTCCAGACCAACCTCACTCTTCAAAACACCCGTCTGGTGACTTCAAGCTTCACAGCCAGCTGTGATCTCCCTGGTGAGGAGATAACACGTGGAAAGCTGGAGGCTCAGAGAGGTCAAGTGACTTGCCCCAGGCCACACAGCTCTTAGCACAGATCCACAAACTGGATCTGTTCTTGGCCACCGCACCCACACGTTTTCCCTTCTTCCCTGAGAACCATTCCAGTGGCCAGTTTGGGTGATTCTAGACGTCACTGGCAGCCGGTATCGAAGCGCAAGAATGACTGGGTTTCAGAGTCAAGTTCTTCCTACGTCCTGGTCTCGGAAGTCATGAGGCAAAATTCCCCTTGCCTCTCAAAACATCTCTGACAGCTTGCTGTTTGCAGAGAGCTGAGAAGGGCTTTCTCAATCCGAGAGAAACGTGGTCTGGTGGAAAGAATCCTTTCTCGGGAGCCAGGAGCCCTGGCGTCCCACTCGGTGCTCCTTCCCTGTGTCGGAGTGATTTGGGTCCGGGTTTAAGCCAATCAAGACCTCTGGACTTGGGGTTTCCCCACTGGCAAATGAGGGACTCTCATTCCAAGGAAACCAAGAAAACATTCTGAAGAGCCTTGTTGACGCTTGGAAGAGAGTCCAGGGTGCTTGCTTAAGAATGCGTCCAGGGTTGGACGTGGGGGGCTGGGACTGTCCACGTGAGTCTTCCAGAGTCTCTGTCTTGGTTCTTTCCTCCTCTGCAAATTGGGGGGTGGGGACCCGCCCCACTAGGGCTAGTGAGCTAATGGATGGACGGGTCCTGGCACAACGAGCATCTAAAGAAACCCAGCCATCAGCTGGATGCTGTTCCTCCAGCTGGCCATCCGCATGTTGGGTCAGGAAGATTCTTAGAGTCTTGGTCTCACTCCATGTTTTGGGGAGACTGAGGCTCAGCGTGGAGGGCACCTTTCTAGGGTCCAAAGACGTGAGTGACGGCGCCGGGGTCAGCACCGGCGCCTCTGAAATCTTAGCCCCAAACTCTTTCGACCCCACCAGGCGGGGCCCCCTCCCGTGGCGATGAGAAGGATGCTGATTGGCGTTCACACAACGGCATTCCCGCCACCGTGACCTTGGCTGTCCCGTGCCAAATTTCATTCGAGTCTTGCAACACCCTGCGTGGCGGGTGCTGGTGTTACCGCCTTTTTGCGGGGGGACGAAATCGAGGCTTGGAGCCCCAAGGGTTGGAATGGACGAGTTGTGGGGTTCATGCAGTCCTGCGGCCGGTCAGCTGCAGCCCCCTGGCTTTCCCTCTCCTGGATAAAACCCACCGGAAGGCGGATGAGGATGATGTCATTAGAATCCACGCTAAATGAAATGAAAAAGGAACTCAGTCACTCTCGAGTGTCAGCACTTGAACTGCTATTGGTAACAAATGGTGCAAGACAGAGTTCACAGCCAAGGTTACCAGGGTGGGCCTTAGTCATCATCTGCTCAAAATTAGAAACGATGCTGACATTCTAGAGCCTCCGAGCCCCACGAGGGACTGAGGTCAGGTAAGTGCGAGAGGGAGCTCTGCAGACCGATTGGAGGTGTGGAGACAGCCATATGGGCTCCAAGCTGGGCTTGCTGTGTGACGTCAGAGGAGTCACGGGACTTCTCTGGTTCTCAGTCTCCTCATTTGTGAAATGAAAGGGTTCGGGTCAAACAATATCTAAGTCCCTTCTGACTCCATTGCCCAGAACAGGGCACCTTATATGTTGGCTAAAACGGTGGGCATTGGAATTTACAAGATCTGGGTTTAAGTCCCGAGAAGCCCCTAAGAGCCTCTAAAAGGCTTAAGCAAAACAAAACAAAACCTAACAACAACAACAACAACAACAACAACAAAAACACCCACAAAAGGGGAAGAGTAAGATTATATTGGCTGCAGTATTTGGAACTGCCTTCAGGAATGGATTGATCCAGATGACCAATTGGACCAGGGCTCCAATGCTCCACCTCTCTAGCCTTCTGCCATTTTGGTGTCATTCGTATCATCTCACTGGTGCACGCCATGATGGCAAGATGACTCTGTGGCTCCAAGATGTAATTTCTTCACCTTTTTCAACTCCCGAGAACAGGCAGATCTCCTGCGAACGTGTCTTGTTGCATTGGCTTTGGTTGGATTCCATGCACCTTCTAGAACCCGTCACTGGCTGACAGGATGGGAGCAGGGACCAATCTAAGCCACTAGGGACCCAGCCACTGCACCTGGAGGAGAAGAGGGCAGGCCCTTCCAAAGGGAGAACAGTGATACTCTTGACTGGAACAGAGGGGAAAGGATGCTAGGCAGGTAAAAATGTTCACTGCTACAAGTGACAGCTTCTCTGAGACTCTTGTTTTTTTTTTCATATATGGAGTGGAGACAACTTTGCATTTGCCTTGTGAGAACAAGATGACAAGATATGTATACATTTTTAGCTCAGTGCCTAGCACGGAGA
This sequence comes from Prionailurus bengalensis, assembly GCF_016509475.1. Lineage (NCBI taxonomy): Eukaryota > Metazoa > Chordata > Mammalia > Carnivora > Felidae > Prionailurus > Prionailurus bengalensis. The sequence goes on from NC_057356.1 coordinate 24,908,347, forward strand.
AAACCCCTCGACCAAAAAAGGGGATGGTTACAAAACCTGCAAGGAATGTTGTCACTCTGTGATCCTCTGAATCAAGGGCAGGGGCCCTTTAACTGTGCTCCATGAAAAACAGAACAAAGGTGCTCCAAACTGTTTGAGAAACATTGGATGGAACAACATTTAGTAAATTTCTTTCTTGCGGGACTTGTCAGTGCCTTCAGCGCACTGGTTGACTTCAGGAGACTGTAAGAAGGGCGGACATGGCTGGCAATCTTTCCCAAATCTAGTTTATCCCTAGACCATTTTTTTTTGTCGTTCTGCTTTTGTGGAAGGGTCTCTTGCAGGGTGGTGTTCTGGTTCCGTGTCTTGCAGGTGGCGTTCTGGTTTCCTGAGTCTGGGAAAAGTGGAAATTCCAGGAACCTACCCAGACTGGGCCACCCCTCCCCACCCCTGCCCCCGGCTATGTCTACCAGGTGATCCAGTTGTCCTTACGCAGGGCAGAGAGCATCTCTCTTGTGTCATCGGGAAAAGAGAAGAAAATAATCGATGAGGTGGTTGATCGATGATCAGCAAACCGAGGCGGTTGCCCTGCAGAAAAGAGGCAGTTTCTCCCTGTGCCTCACCCTATTTTCTTTTTTAACGAACGTACCTGCTCACAAAAATTCCATCAACACGAATGAGTGTGGAGTGGAACTGGGACCATCAGGCCCCAACCCATTCATCCTAATGCGAGTCCCCTCCTAAGAGATCAGTTCGTGTTAACGCCTTGGTATGTCCTCCCTGATCTTTTCTGAGGTGTCTGTCTGGACTCCCCAACATGGTTGGACTCTGTCACGTGAGTGGGATCGTACTTTGCACGGGATCTTCCTCCTTGGCGGAGTCGTCTCCTGCGCACCTGAAATTTACATATTCCCCCGAGTTTGCTCGCCATCAGGCAGAGCGTGTGCCTTCCAGAGAGAGAGTGACGCATTTTGGAGCAGCGGTGAGTTCTTTGTGCCCACTCTTCTATGGCCGTGGGGCGCAGGGGGCCCCTGTGACGTAGTAGAGCCCCAAGGTAGACACGGACTGGGGTTGCTGAGTCACCGCACGGAGGACAGCTTTCCTGGAGGGTGACCGAACTCACATCAGCGGCTGTGTAAGCGAGAGATAAAACCTTTTCTGCGTGAGGTCACGGAGGTTCCTGCGGCACGGTCGGAGCTGTCCTGCCTCATAGGTCACGGGGCTTTCAGTTTTTATAATTTTTTTTAATGTTTCTTTATTTTTGAGATGGAGAGAGACACAGCATGAGTGGAGGAGGGGAGAGAGAGAGAGAGAGAGAGAGGGAGAGACATACACAGAATCCGAAGCAGGCTCCAGGCTCTGAGCTGTCAGAATAGCCCGATGGCGGGGCTTGAACCCATGAGCTGTGAGATCATGACTTGAGCTGAAGCTGGACACCCAGCCGACTGAGCCACCCAGGTGCCCCATGGGGCTTTCTTAATTTCATGGACATCCATCCATGCCCTGACATGTAGATCTCACTCACTCTTTTTCAGATCTTCATAATATTCCATAGTACGGCTGCACCTTGACTTATCTGACTCTTTATTTTTATTTAAACTTTTTATTTGAGAGAGAAAGAGAGAGAGAGCGCGCGTGTGAGCAGGGGAGAGGCGATGTGGGGGTGAGAGACAATCCTAAGCACGCTCCCTGACTTGGGGCTCGATCCCACGACCTTGGGATCCTGACCTGAGCCTAGATCAAGAGTTGGACGCTCAACTGACTGAGCCACCCAGGGGCCCTGACCAGTGTCCTATAAATAATTCCTAGGTTCCTTCCAATTTTCCACTATTACAAACAGCAGTGTGCAAACAAGGCCACTGTGCCCTTACACACCCGTGTCCCTCTCTGTGCACATTGATTTCTGGAGGCACATCGCTGGGTCTGTAGGCATGCGCATTTAACATTGTTGTGGGTATTTCCAGATGACCCACCAAAAAATAACCCCCCCCCCACCAATACCGGTTTTCACTCCCAAGAACAGTTTCTGAGAGTGTCTCTTGGCCCCCGCCCTCGTTAACGAAGGATATTATTGATCTTTTCAGTTTTGTCCCTGTGATGGACAGAACACAGCGTCTCATTTCAATTTGTGTTTCACAGCATTTTTTTTTCCTTTTTTTGGTAGGGTTGGGTTTATCAGCTCTCCTGCCGGCTTCCCCCTAGTTGCTTGGGAGGGAAATAGATTCCAACCCCCAGAGGCAGACGCCGGAGACACACACACGGGGACAGGGAAGGTGAGACAGACGGAGGCAATGACGGATGCTGAGACGTAGGTATAAAGGCAGATTCATAGTCCTGTATGTTGGAGAGACCTGAGCATGCGGGGAGGAAAAGAAGGGAGGGAGGGAGAGGGGAGAGGAAGGAGGGAAGGAGGGAGGGAGGGAGAGACATCAGTCTCCTGCTTCTCAGATTCACGCACCAGCCCCCCCCCCCCGGCTCACTCGAGAAGCAGGGCTCAGATCCCAAAGTGGGACCCCCATCGCCTCTATGGCCAATAGTGGGGGGACCAGTCCGCATACGGGCTGGGCCGGGCCGGGCCGGGCTGGGGCTACTGACTCCACTCCGGTTGGCCTGAGGCCACACGCCTGGCTTGTTTGTATAGTTCTTCATGCTTCTTCCCCATATCTTGGTGTTTTTGGCTCCCAACTAGCCCCCTCCCAGCCAGGGAGGAGATAACTCCGCTCGGTCCAAGCCGCTGGGGCACTGGGAAGGACGTCAGGAAACAGCCAGAACTTTACACGCCTCCCCGCCCTCCGTCTCATCTCATTTTCACCAAGTGTGGAGAAACGATGGGGCTGCTGAGGGAGGCTGGACCGTTTGGCGTTGCTTCCCGTTTTCTCTCAAATCAGGCCCTTTCTTCCGGAGACCTCGTCTCTGGGCCTGTAGCGCCCTGTCTTCTGTTGGGTGTGTGTCTGTCTGTGGGCACATGCCCGTGCAGATGTGAGCGCTCCCGTGTTTGGACTCGATGAGCCATTTGACAAACAGACCCGCGAGAACCCTGGAGGTGGACTCCCTTTCTTTTGAGACTCTTGCTCCCTCCTAAGAGAGAAAGTCAGCTAGATGCCTCTTCTTCCAGGAAGCCTTCCCAGGTGCCACAGCCCACTTCTCTGCCTCCTTCACATCTGCACCTCCCACAATGAGTGCGGGATCCAGTTCATAGTAGGGCTGGATGAATGAATATGGGCTACGCTTTTTTTTTTTGAAGTTCACTTATTTTTGAGAGAGAGAGAGAGCACGCGCGCACACACAAGTGGGGTGGGGCAGAGAGAGAGAGGGAGACACAGAATCCGAAGCTGGCTCCAGGCTCCGAGCCGTCAGCACAGAGTCCGACGCTGGGCCCGAACTCACAGACCGCGGGATTGTGACCCGAGCCAAAGTCGGACGGTCAACCGACTGAGCCACCCAGATGCCCCTGGGCTACACTTTTACTACGGAATTGTGGACCACTGTGGTCCAGAGAGGGCAGGGGACTTGCCCAAAGGCACACAGTGTGTCAGTGGCTGAGTGAAAAAGTTGAAGCCAGGATTTTTGACCCTTGGCCCAAGGTTTATTTTAGACCATCCCACAAAATGCTCAAAGAAGCGGCCAATTCGCTGAGCAACGATTTTGTATTTTTGTTTCTTTGGAGCAACCTATACAGAAGGTACCATTATTTCTCCTACGTGACTGATGGAGGAACGTGTTCGAGGCGGTTCGAACATGCTGGAACATGTTGCTCCAACGTGAGGAGGTTGCTCAGGGTCATTCTGTGGAAGATCCAGGATTTGACACGAGGTGCCTGCCCCAACTGGAAACTCCAAATAGGATCTGCTTGGTATTTTGGCTCTTTCAGAGGGAGATCAATGGCGTTCGACTGAGTCAGCCTTAAAATCTACTCTGTTGAGAGCTTTCAGCCGAAGCTCCGCCGGCGTCTCCCAGAGCTCACAGAGAGTCCTTGCGCTGTCCCCGGGAAGAGCCACCAGGCCCCGGGGCCTGAGGCGGCCAAGAGGGCTTTTTCTGTCTTGTTGTCAACAACAATTTCCAGTGGGGCCCCGGTAGAGCCGACATGGCTCTGGTGTTGGAAAGCACGAGAAATCCCAGAGGGGTGGGGCGACTTCCACAGCCACAGCGGGGGTCATGCCGCTCTGGACTCCTGACCATCACCTCCCTCCGGTGTGGCCCCCCCAACCACGCACACCCACACTGCCTGAAAGACCCTGGGCCCCCTGGACATCGTCTTCATCTGTCTCTGGGGTCACCTGGTGACCCCTCTGCCCCACAGCTGCTTTCACCCATAAAAGGGGGTTCAGTGCCTAAAGATGGGTTGAGGATACAGTGGGACAGGCCCCGCAGCTCCGTGACACCAGCTGAAGTCAGAAGGTGACCGTGGCGCTCGGTGTTGTCGCGCATTCCTCTGGAAGACATCTGAGTGGTCTATTTCATCTTTCCCGCCCGGACCCAGTGAGTCCCTGGCCAACCAGTGAGCAGCTCGCCCTAGGGTAGGCGATGCCCTTTGCTACGCCCAATCAGAGGGCCAGGGGCAGGTCACATGACCGGAACAAAGTCGACTTCGGGAGTTCAGCTTACCGGGTAAGGGTCCTCCCGGAAATGGGTGAGGGTGGTCTCGGCGCCCTGAATCCAAGCGGGAACAGCCGGTGAGGAGCAGAGGACCAAAGCCCGTTGTGCCTCCTGCCGGCTGGGTGCCTTTGGACAAGTCCCCGGAAGAAGGTGCGTGTGTCATTTGCGAAGTGGCACAACCGTAAACCGTCTGTTTTCCCAGCACCACCGTGCGCGTCCGGCTGCATAATTCAAACCAGGCTGCCGGCACCGGGGCTGGTACCGAGGAGGTTTCCAGGACCTCTGGATTCCCCTTCAGACACGAGGGGCTTGGACATCCTCTTCTCGGCCCTTTACTGAAGACAGCTCGCCCAAAGTTGACAACAGTCTGAACCGAGAGGGCTCATCTAGTTTTCAGTCCCGCCGTGCCACCGATTTATTTTGGTCCGTGAACCGCCGTTCGGCACCTGTTGGCATCTTGGAGTGCAAAGGCCTACTAATTTTGAGCAGTAGCAGCAGCCGCGGTGGGTCTGATTTTAGCTAGCTCCCGTGCAGGGGTCTTGGGAGAGGACGCAGGCTCCGTCCACCGCAGCGCCTGGGGCGAGGCGGGCGCCCGTTGGTGTGGGGAGGTATTCCAGAGGGACTCACGCGTCTTGTCCCCACACGTCCACTACGGTTTCTCCAGAGCTTTTATTTTGGCAGGTTTTGTACCAAGCCGGGCGCTTTTAATGTACCATCAGATTCGCTTTTCACCTTGAAGTTCCGATCAGCCAAGACTAACCGAGTGTTTGCTGTGCGCTCGGCCCTGGGGATGCAGAAAGGGACCTGGCCCGGCCACCCCCTGCGGAGACCTCACGGTCTCGGGAGCAGTGAGAGCGCGCCACGCGATCAGAGACCCGCACCGCACCCCCCAGCACGTAGCTACCTCTGAAGGGACCTCCGGGAAACGAATGAAAGCCATGTGCGTGATAGAGATAAGATAAAATTGCAGGAAGTAAGGCACGTTCCAATTCTCCTTGGGGGGATTTGGAGGAGGCTTCACAGCGGAAGTTCTTCTCTGCGCTGGGTCTTGAAGAAGATAAAGAAAGCGTTTCTCTGCCCGGAGAAGGGAAGAGGGTGTAGCATGCATCGTTGGGGCTCCGCCCGTATCTCCTGGCACGAAGAGTTGCTGCGCAAACCAGCCCTGCCCGATGGCCAGCACCGATAGCGCTTCGTCTGGGGGTTTGTCTGGCCACCGGAGCTGGCTCTGCCCTCTGGAGGGGCAGGCAGGAAGGCGCTGGGAATCGGCCCTCTCCGGAAGCCCTCAACCACTAACAGCCAGGAGTGGGTGTATCAATACCCCAGCTCCCTCCCTTCATCGGTGTGTTGTGTCCAATCTCCCAGGGGTCCCCAGTGAGAACCCCAGTAACCGCCTTCTCCACTCCTCCCGCCGCTCCCTGATTTGGTCTTCCTCCACACCCTGAGTAAACCACTCCTCTTCAGGCTCGCTTCTGGGGCAATCCAGACTGAGTCAGTGGAAGAGTTAGGTAACATTTTCTCTCTCAGCACAGCAGAGAGAAGCATGGGCTCGCTACCACGCTGTGTTGCTGAAATGCAATGGCTGACCCGCCATAAGTGGTTAGGGTTGGATTCCACGTTGGTGGCCGCCCCCATTCTGGTTTGGACCTACCCGCCCAAATCACTCTGATTTTGCAAGCACGCCGGGGCTCAGAAGGGTGAAGCGACTTGCTCAGAAACACAGAGCCGGTGGGCTTTGGATTACAGACTGGAGGCCCGAGGGCCGTGACTCCAGGCCTGCCGTATTTCCACACCCACCTTGAGCCCTTTCGGGGCTCAGTGACTCAGTTTCTCTGCTTTTCACTGTGTGCTGCTTTGGAGGGGCTGGGCGCAAGGTCCGAAATGTCCGTGGGCCGGAGACCCTCCTTCGTCCTCAGCCACAAACCACCTCGTTCCCTGGGAGCGGCTGCCGGGCCCCACGGTCTCCAGAACGAAGCAGGGGACACCTGGGATGGGGGTGTGTGTGGGCGGGCCCATGTCAGCAGCAAGGGGTGCTGTGCGAGCAGCCCTGCTGGTGGGGCCCGGGTGCTGGCTTCTCCGAGGAGCTGGCAGTGAAGGTTGGTTGAGCGAACTCCGAACGTGTGGGGAAAGTGAGGCCGGGGAGGGTCCCTGCAGAAGGGGCGTATGTGAAGACCTTGTTAGGAAGGGAGGCACTTCCGGGAGTAACAGGCGCGTGGTTTCCCAAGTGGGGGTGTAACGGGCACTTGATTTTCCCCTCCTCCCACGCCTGCTCGGGGCTGCTGTGGGGGTTCCTCCCTGGTTCCATTCTCAGCCCCGTGGGGGTAGCGCAGAGCTCACCCTCCACTCCAGGGAGGCCCCTGAGAGGCTTTAACTCGTCAGCCTTTTCCACCCCCAGGCCATAGTGATTGGCTCAGGGGTAGATTACGGGGATCCCATCAAGAGCCAATGAGATCCGAGGAGGTGTTTCTTGGGTTTCCAGGAAGGAGACACTTCTTCTCTCTCCTACTTGAGATTGAGGACTAAGGAAGTAATAGCTGGGTTGGAGGTGGCCACATTGCTACCAAGTCAAGAGATCCTGAAACTTCTGGGTGTCTTATAGGGGGCACACAGTACCTTGGAGCTACTAGATGTGGCTGAGGGAGAGAGAGAGAGAGAGAGAGGTGAGAGAGAAGCAGGCACCCCAGAAGGCAGAAGAACTGGGACCTTGGAGACCTTGAGTTGCTGGATCAAGCCTTGCCTGAAAGCAGCCATCCCTAGATACTTCAATACGGAAGTTCATAAATTTCTTTCTGTTCTTTAAGAGAAGGGCAAGATTTATTGAAGTGGAGCTTACTTACGGTCGAGTTGACGTTCTTCAGCGTACAGGTCTATGCGTATTGACCAACACAGACAGTCCTGTAGTTTCTACCATCCCTGGGATGTAGTACTGTTCCATCGTTCCCCTCCCTCCCCCCACATTCCCTCATATCTTGCTCCTCCATTTTTTTTCCCTTAAGGACAGTTTGAATTTGGTTTTCTGTGATGCCCATAGCAAGAGTCCTACCCGGTAAAAGGGGCCATCCAAAGGACCAAGTCCCCAGGATCACTTTCTTTTCTCACCATTCCTTCTCACCCCCTCCCCGCAAAGTTTGACCGAATGCTCACGATGCACTGTGGTGGCCACTGGCCCTCATTTCTATGTCTTTCTCCAGCAGCCACCTTGGGCATCCCCATTTGGGTTTGGAGCAGACAGTACCACACGAATCACAAAACCTGCCACGGTGGGCGGTGGGCAGAAACGTGGACCCCCTCAGTCCCCGCTCAACGGGCTCCTGGAGGCCCTGGGGTGTTTCCCGAGCCTGGGAATGGGGAGCAGGGGCAGGTCCACAGCACGGATCATTAAGATCCTACCGCTGGTGAGAGGTTGATGTTTTGCAACTTCTTCCCTCACGAGGGAGCTGACCTTTCTGTGCTCAATAAACCGGCCTCTGCGAAAGAGCGGGTTCCCCGGTGGCCGGGTACCCAAAGACAAGGTGACGATGGCATTTCTGGCGGGAGGCAGCAGGTGGAGGAGAGGGGAGAAGGGGGCTGGGGGCTGGGAAGCCTGGGTTCTGATCCTGACCCGCTGTGTGGCTTGGGGGCAATCACTCTCCGAAGGTTTCTGTACTTCATGGGCACCTGTTGTGTGCCAGGCACCTTGACGATGGATGTTGTTGTCACTGTGCAAAAGGACTCATAGATACTGACTCTCAGGGCTGGAGGGGACCCTGTAAGTCCCCTCTGGTTGTAGCATGGGGGAAACTGAGTCCCAAGGAGAGGACCACCCCTTTAAGGCTGCGCCACGCTCGATGGCTTGCAAAGCCCTCCCTGAGCCACTCTGACCATGAGCTCCCCACATGCTGAGATTAGATCTGGGGAAGACATTGCTTGGACCTGTCACCTGCAAAGGTCAAATCCAGGTTTACCTCCTCCGGCAGCAGCTGCTCCGGGGTCTGACAGCACCCGGACACCCTCCTTCTCCCTGGCGGGGACCTTTTCTGCTCTGTCTTCAACTTTTTTGTACAAAGAACCCCAGAGGTCAGGGAGCCGGACAGACCGGGGTTCTGGTGCCGGTGGGTTGTGGGATCCCGCCCTTGACCTCAAGATCGGGGTAAGGAGCCACACATCGTGACCGTGAGGTTAAGCCTGCGGTGGCCTTGAGTGTCTGAAGGGCTGTGAGGCAAGAATAGGACCCGGCAGTGAACTGGTGATTCGCTGGGTCAGGGATGGGGGCCCAAGAACGTGGAGGGGGGCGGGGAGGCTGATGCGGCCGGTCCGGGGACCACACTTTGAGAGCCAAGGAACTTAGATGAACGCAGATCCCTCAAGGGCAGCAACGCTGAGCGGCTTCTTCGATGTTCTGCCGTGCCCGCTCACCACCCCCACGATCCACGAGCCCCAGTGAGCTTTCGGAGGGCCTGGCAAACCCAGAAGCGGGGCCCAAAAGCCTCGAACCGAGAGCTCTGCAGCAATGACGTTGGCCTCTTCAGCAAATACAATGCTGCACAGGTAAGAAAATGACTTAGCGCTTCGGGGATCAATACTCCCGCGACGAACTGGAGGCCAGCGCTCAGGGTGGTGGTGGGGGTCGGGGTGACAGCTCCCCAAAGCCTCTGCACCCGCCCCCCCCCCCACCAGGCTGCGGGCCCCGCACAGCTCCTGCCAGGCTGCCCTGATCTATCGGCTCTCCCCCGGGAACCTCCCAACTGCCCGTTGGTAAACAAAGCCTTTATTTCCCAGGCCGGTGGGGAAAAATTTCAGGCCTTTATAATTAAGTGTCCCGGTGAAGGGCAGCTGCCGAATTCTGGCGCTGGGTGCCCGTCAGGCGGGTGATGGATGGTAACAACACATCATTCCGGTGGCAGCCCGGCTTTGAGCTATGGGGGTCGTATATCACGGCACGGCCGTCTGGTCTCACCGCGCTCGGGCGCAAGAAGCGGGGCCCTGGCTGGGGTGGGGGCGAAGAGGGGCCCGGGCTGGCCTGGCATGGGGGGGCCCTCCCTTAACCTCTCCTGGCACGGGCGGGCGAGGAGGCCGGGGGACAGAGCCGGCTGGCGGGTGTCCCCATGCCTAGTCTGTCCTGCCTCCCTCGCTCTTATCTTACCCTATAGTGTCACTCCGGGAGAAACCCAGAAGCCACGCTTGCTTCCTGCCTTTTCCTTCCTCCGACCGTCCGTGCAACCCTTCCACCGCTTTCCTGTTGATTTGGTCCCTAAAGGGCTCTGGAATTCATCTGCCTTCCTGCACCTGACAGACAGCATCCACACCCCAGCCACTACCTCTCCCTCTCTTGCTCTGTCCTCCCCTGCGGGTGGGATGTCACCCTCCCCACCCCCGGCCCCTGCAAGTGGCCCCGCTGACTTGCTGGGCTCACTGGAATGAAGCCACGGCGTGGCACTTCCCACGTCCAAGGCTCAAGAAGCCTGGCAGCTTTCCCTGGTGCTTTGCCGTCGTCATGAGGAGGACGTGTCCACGCGAGCCCTCTGGTCCCGCGAGGAGGATGAGGGACAGGTAGGGCAGAGCCGCTCCCACGCCCGGTGTAGGGCAAAGCACCTCCAGCCCCCAGCGGGCCCCAGGCCGTGTGAACCGTAATCACAGACGGGAGTTGTTCTGCATCACCGAGTTTAGGCCTTGATTGTCACGCAGCAACAGCTAACTGATACATAACAGCCCACAGCCCCTGCCCGCTTTCGGTCCCTCCGACCTCTCCAGCCTCATCTGTGCCATTCTCCTCTGTCATTTATTGCTTTTCCCGGCCTCAGGGCCTTTGCCCATGCAGCACCCCCCTCCACCACCTGCAAAGCTTTTTCATGGTTCTCTTCTTCCTGCCCTTGGGTCTCAGTATAAACGTCATCTCCTTGGAGACACCTGTGACCCGCCCCGCCCCCCATTGAAAGTAGGTTTCCAGACTCACAACATTCGCTATTTCAGTCACTTGTTTGTGTCCTTCGTGAAACCTAAAAACTTTTTGAAGCAATTATTTTCTTTTTCTCTCCTCACGGTTCTCCCCACCCCTCCCCTCCCTGTTTCTTCCTGTCTCCTTTTTAAAAAAAAATTTTTTTTTTAATGTTTATGTATTTTTGAGACACAGAGAGACAGAGCATGAATGGGGGAGGGTCAGAGAGAGAGAGGGAGACACAGAATCTGAAACAGGCTCCGGGCTCTGAGCTGTCAGCACAGAGCCTGACGTGGGGCTCAAACTCACGGACCGTGAGATCATGACCTGAGCCGAAGTCGGCTGCTTAACCGACTGAGCTACCCAGGTGCCCCTCTCTGTCTCCTTCTCTGCACTGCAGGCTTTATGATGGCAAGGGCCGGGTCTTAGGGCTTCTCTTTCTCACAGATGTGTCCCCGGCACTGAGATGCGTGTCTGGACACAGTGGGTGCTCAGTCAGTATGCGTTGACCCTACGTTGACCGGATGTCTCGTGGTGCGTAGGGGACGGCACTGGGCTGGGACCCAGGCCTTTTTGACTTTCCGTCAGCCCCTGCTTTTGGCTGCCAAAGGCTTCATGCGTGCGTTAATGCTCTGTGACGGGAAGGCTGGGGTTGCTGGTGGAGGCACACCCAGACCGAGGGGCCATCAGCCGTGGGCCCCACCAGGCAGGGCAGGGACACATGCCTGTCATGTCCCCCTTGTGTTTCCGGAGCTCACTCCATGCCTGGCCCAGAATGGCCTCCAACTATTGTTGGATCAGCAGATGAAAAAAAAAAAAGGTTCTAACTCAGGGCTTAGACGGACCTCAAGGGGCTTGTGAACCTTTGAAATGGTGAGCCCACCGCAGAGGACACAGCCCTAGGAGGGGCTGTGTCTCAAGACAGATCCCTCCCGAGCTTCACAAATTTAATCAAGCCTCTTTCCTGCAGACCTTTTCAGAGCCTTTAATATGTTAATGTACACTGGGACTCCCGGAGGGGATTGCGAATTTCTTGTTGCCCAGCGGTACTTAACCAGGGGACCCTCCAATCAGGGACTGTTTTGTGGCATTCGCTGACTTGGAATAAGCTCACACCTACTGCCTTAACTGGCCAAATCCAGTCCTCAGATGTTTTTCATTTGGTCATTGTAGGGTTGGAAAAGTCAGCAACTCTTAAAAAAACATCTCAACGTCCAGCTTCTCTCAGAGAACTAAGAAGTGGGCCTTCTGGGTCCATATTCCTACATGGCAACAACCAGCTGGAGCTGAATAAACTCCTACAGGCCGGGCTGTACCCCACTTTGCCACAGTCCACACCGCTCCCTACTGCCTTTCGCTCTGTCCTCTTTATGTGCTTTCCCTTCCTTGTTTGGCCCCAGGCCTCCCGCGCGTGTTATCTGTGACCCGGAATGTCACGTGCAGCCCCCAGCAAGCTGGCCCTTGTCCCGGAGGGGAATCTCCTTGGTGCATTTCCTACAAAAAGGAGGGACCCCAAGGGATGGCCTCAGGAAAGGGTCTCCCGGGCATAGGAGATGGTTGTGATGGCAACTCCACCCTGGGCAGGACAAAGGGAAGGAGAGATGAAAGGAGCAGCTCAGATTTCTTGCCAGAGGTCTTTGGGCCGTGGGGGAGTAGGGGGTGAAAGGGGGCGGTGGGCGGATGGGGAGGTGGGTGGGAGGGGACGGGGCCTGAGACCAGCTCACATCTCCCCCAGCAGCTAATAGTTTTGCCTCCTTTCCTGCCCGAGAGGTCAGATCTCGGATGCTAGGAGTCGAGCTGCGGGGAGTCCTGGGGGGCTGGGGCCGGCCCAGGGCTACCGCCAGCTTGGGGGCCGGGGGGCTGGCAAAACACTGGACACAAGGCTTTGAATCAGATCCCGGGGTCTGCATGGCCAGAAATTCTAAGCGTCAGAGGAATAGTGTTACCGTTATTATTTCTGAGCCCCCGTGGGTGGTTGCAGCCTAGGCCGTGTGACCCGCGCCACAGCCCGTGAAGCAGACACCGCAACGTCCTTGATTTTACAGATCAACACAGGTACAGGGAGGCAAGGCAATTGGCCTTAGGACTTGAACCCAGGCGGGTCTCCCCCCCCCGCCCGCCCCAAGCCCCACAAGGCGCCCCGGAAATGAGAGACATTCATTTTTGACAAAGCGCCTTCCGGTTCTCCCTCCCAGGGAACCATCCTGAGCGCGGTGAGGACTGTAGGAGGTCAGGGGACAATCCCATCTCAGAGGGCCAGGGAGACAGGAGGGGTGGTCCCATGGAGCGGACAGAGCTGGGTCTTCTGACCCCCACCCAGTGCCTCTGGGAGGGAGACCCAGAACCTTCTGAGGGAGGGCTATGCCTTCCGGGGGGCCGACCGTGCGTCAGGACCAGTCCGCTTTCGCTACAACTCACCGGCCGTGCCCACTTCGTGGATGCAGAAACTGAGGCAAGGTAAGCGGTATGAGGTCTCACAGTAGAGCAGAGACTCACCCCCCAAGAGGCCTGACGCTGAACCAGCCGCTCAGGCCACCGTACCCCACAGCCTGGCCTGAGGAGGGAGCTGTGGCTGTCCCCGCACGGAAAACTACGCCCCCAACCTCTCCCCCAGTGAAAACCACCGTGTGATGCCTCAAGTGTGCTCCAACCCTCTGAAGGCCCACATGGCTTAGCCGTGGCTGCCTCCCTCTCCTCCACCCAGCAGTGCTCCCTCCTTTCTGTCTGATGGCCCAACAATCCATCTGTCAAGAGCCGGGTCAAATGTCCCTTTGGCTCTGCAGCCTTCCGTGACCTTCCCCGAGGCTGGACGAGCTCATGCTCTCCCAGAAGCCTTCCCTGCAGCCCTCTTTCCACAGGCTCAGTGAGGGAAATCTTCCCCCTGCTGCTAAGTCGCCTCGTGTCTCTACCATTTCGCCCCGCCCCCACCATGACAGCACATTTCCTTCTGGGCCAGGAGCCCCACTGGGCACCAGCCAGGTCTGTCCTGTCCTTGTCACCCCCTGCACGTATCTTCCACATCCTCCATGAGAGGGAGGGGGTAGGTGGGGGGAGTCCCTGCTGAGGCCCCCCTCGGGGCTGTGTCTCAGCCGGGCTGGGGGTGACTCAGTGAATGGCCGCCCTGTCTGAGCTGCCTGTCGCCCCTCGCCCCCGGGGCCATGCGGTCATGTCCTGTGCAGGGCTTAGGTAATAGGGTGGCGGGTGGTGGAGCGGGGACCCCAGCGAGGCTGGCCTGGCCTGGCTGCAGGATGAGCCGACTTTTCCAGGCCCTGCCGAGCGTGCATTACTCCCACTGTCTGCCCCCACTGCCAAGGCAAACACGGGGTCTCTTCTCTTTAGGGGATCTGGCTGTCGACACTGGGGTCAGGAGGCAGCACACAGGGCTCCCTCTACCTGGCCTGTGGGGAGTTAACCCTTTGCCCCTCACCCTGGCCTCAGGCCTGATATGCCGCAGAAGGGTGGTTGAGGCCGGGTGACTCAGTTTCCCCTGGAGCCCCACAAAGCGTCTGGGTCCCCGACGGGGTCATGGTGCAAAGACTGGACTTTGTGTTTCTGAGGGCGTCACTTGCCCTACCTCCTTGCCTGACAGGTGGGGAAACTGAGACCCAAAAAAGAGAAGGCGGCCTTGTGCGGGAAACAGGCACAGAGAGGCTAAGGCCCCCGCTGGAGGTCGCACAGCTAATCCGTAGTGGCTCAAAGATTTGCTCCCCGACAGCCTGGCTCCTGAGTTGGGGCCTTCCCGGTTGCCTCTGCTTCCTGCCCCGTGCCCTTCCCAGCTTAGTCCTGGTCCTCTCTGACCTCAGGCTCTTCACCTGTCAAGTGGGGATAAGAATCCCTGCCCTCCCTGACTTGCAAGAGAAGAGCGGGGGGCGGGGGGCTCTCATGAAGGGAAGGCAGGGTGTGAACTGCAAAGGATTGTGGGCCAGGCTCTGGAGGGCTTTGCTGCTCATTTACGTGCACAGGGGATGCTGTTTGTCCAAGTGTTACCTTCACACTCTAGCTGGTGTGTGAATCTTCGGGGGGAGGGGGTCTTTACACCCCCCTGAGCCCCCCGGAGCCACCCCCAGAGCCACCCCAGGAGCCAGATCCACTTTAGAGGCTCAGAATCCTCCCATCAGCCGTGCGTGTGGAACTGACTGTCTCTACTCGCGGAAGCCCAGAAAGAACTGTTGGGAGGTGTTTCAGAAGAGAGGAAGGCCAGGGGCACCTGGGGAGCACTGATTTCCGGCAGGAGGACCTTTGAGGTGGGAGGGGGGGGGGGACACAGGCAGGAACGGAGGGAGTTGTCTTGGTCCAGCAGGCCTGTGAGTTGGAACAGAAGTTTGTTGTGGGGGACCGGGGGCAGTGAGTTGAAGGACCCGCCGGGGACGTGACGGCCTCCGCTCTCGACTCTGGGGCTCACCGGTGTCTAGAGAGCCAGGCCGGGCCCCAGGCCGTGTCTCCAGTGCGGGGAACAGGGATAAAACACCTGCCGGGACGCCTCCGGAGCAGCCACAGGCCGGGCCTCACCTGCCACGGGGCCTTTTCATCGTTTCCAATCTGGAGAATTTCGCTGGAGGGAGTTAAGGCAGCTCCTTTGTCCTGGGTGGGTTTCGAGTCCCAGGAGGAGCCTGGGACTTCCCCTCCAAGGCACGACGAGTCACCTGACACAGGTGGACGGCCTGACACCCAGGAAGCATCGCTTACAGTCCCTCCCCGGTTCCTGCTCGCTTGTCCCTCCGCACGCACCCCGCATTTGCTGCCGGTGGGGCCCCGGGAGCTGAAGCCTCGCTGGCTGCCCCAGTCCGCGGGACCCCACCACCGCCCCCCCCCCATGAATTTGTTCTCCGTGACAGGTTATTTTCTGTGTTAGAATTCGCACATTCCATCTGCCCCGGCTCAGCTCCTGCCCTTTGTGGGGAGAAAGGCAAGCTTTCTTTTCCCCATTTAAGTTTTTAAGGAAACCTCCCTTCCTTCCATCTTCTCTATAGGGAGGGATGTGCCTGACCCATCTTTAAAGGGAGGGGCCGGGGCACTTGGCCAAAGAGCCTCCAGGAGAAGAAGGAATCTGCTGGCTGGGGTGTTGAATGATGCCAGGAGGTCAGTGGCTGACTCAGTTTCCCCTCTGGAAAGGGCATTTCGACACAGTGCTCTCTGAGTTTCTTTCTGTTTGAGTCACTTTATGGTCAAGGTTACTTTGTCAGCCACCCCTCCTTCCAGGTCAGGGTTTCTCCCTGCCCCCCATGGGTACCCATAGCCCCTCAGTCCCCTGTTAGCCCCCGCTGCTGACCTTCCACCCGCCTCCGTCGTCGGCATCTTGGAGCAGCTGCTCTGTGCCGTCACCATGCAGGACTTTCTCACCCTTGGTCCCCATCTTAGTGGATCGTCCCACCCCAGGGGACACGTCCTCGTTGGAGCCGAGGCAACCAAGGCACAGAGAGGTGAGGCCAGCTGTCCAAGGTCACCCAGCCCTCCATGGCCAAGCCTAGACTCGCACCAGGACGCCCCCAGTCCAGGACTGCTCCCTTCAGGCGGATGGAAAATCCCCAGCTTTATTCACAATGTTCATTGGTTCCCGACCCAGTTCCCAGTTTTGGGGCCAAACTCGACTAACCAAACCAACCAAAAAGAAAAAAAAAAATCTTTTGGTGAAACCTCCCCACTCCGTTCCTTCCCCGAGACCTGGGGATTCTTTTTTTTTTTTTTTTTTTTTTGGCATATCTGCAGGAGGTGGGGGCCCAGCAAGGGAGGAGCGTTCACCCTTCGACTCTTTGTGGCCAACCCCGGGGAGCGTTTCTGAGGCCGGCTGCTTTGGAGGCCCCTGGTGCCCCCGCCGCAGCCCCCTCCCCAGGTCTCCTGGCAGGGCCGAGGGGGGCCTGGGCACTTGTCAATGCATCTTAGCAATCGGAATGTGCCCTCTGACCCCGCCTTCGCCTCCCCGTGAGTTTCAGAGAAGGTTCTTTTTTCCAAACCGCTGCCCCTCGGCCTTCTGGAAACAAATGGAGTTTGATTCAGTCTGTGTGTGGCTTGAAAAGCCGCTGTTTGGGGGGTTACTTAAAAAAAAAGTCTTTGGAACCCCTGCAATGTTTGAAGGACTTTTATTTTTCGGCGAGGAGCATCCAACTGGTGCTGGGAATGTGCCCCGCGAGAGGGAAGAGGGGTCTGGCCCATCTGGGGGACCAGGAGGCCGGGGGCTGAGCGGTCCACCTGATAGCCCCAGATTGGGTTTCTTACCGATTTTTCATTAGATTCCGAGTCTCTGCAGCGGGGCTCCCTCGGGGGCTGGAAGGCCCTGGTGACTTAGAAGGTCAGAGGCTACATTTTCTGGAACATGCCAAAGCCTTGGAAGGAGTGCTTGAGCCAGAGAGGAAGGAAGGGGCCTGGAGAGCTGCCTGAGAGCTAGCTGGATAGAAGAGTCCAAGCAAGTTGGTTCTTCCCCTCCTTCCTGGACGAGAAGTTTCTCCAGCAGGGAAGGAGGCTCTCTTGGCTTCCCATGGCTTCCCATCAAGGCGCACTTGACCTGGGTCCCACCTAGCTGCGTACTGTTTCTTGAGAGCTCTGCTAGCTAAGTGGGTAAGGGGCTGAGTCTGCTCTTATCCAGGCTCTGTCTCTGTGGGGCTTCAGCAAAGGGGGTCCCCCACGTGTGGGCATTCTGTACCTCATTTCCATCATGGGAAACCGGGGCCCGACTACCTTTATTCTAGATCAGGGTTCAGCCAACTCATTCTGTAAAGGGCCAGACAGTACCGATCTTAGGTCGTGCAGCCTCTGTGCCACGTAACTCTGCCATCGGAGCTGGAAAGGAGTCACGGGCAGTGTGTAACAGAATGAGTGTGGCTGTGTCCCAACACATCTTTATTTTCAAAGACCAGTGAGGGGCCGGATTTGGCCCATGGCGGGCTGTGGTTTGCCAACCCCAGTGGAGATTCTCGGGGGAGGATCCTTGGAGTGGCCACGTCATGAGCCCCATGTGAGAGCCCAGCGGGGCCAAAGGGCGGACAGTCAAGGTGAATGGCTGAAAGCTGGGCGCTAGAGTCCGACAGGTCTGGGTTCTCGTCCTATCTCGGAAGCATGCCTGCTGTGTGGTCTTGGGTAAGTCGCTTCACCTCTCTGAGCCCCGGTCCCCCATTTGTAAAATGCAGGCAACCTGTCTACAGGGTTGGCTGTTGGAATGACAACTTAGCAACGCCTGGTGCGTGGAGAGCCCTCGACAAACATCAGCCCATGTTTTATCTGTACTAGAAAGACAGCATTTCCCCACCCAGCCCCTTGGATCCATGGTGAACAAGAGGGAGAAGATCAAACACTTCCTATCTCTCAACCCACGTTTGAATCCCGACTGGCGACTGTGGGCAAGACACTTCACCTCTCTGAGCCTCGGACTCTTTCATCTCTGGAATGGGGCTCATCATTCCTAACTTTCAACATCTTCGTAGGAAAGGAGTGAAAAGAAGAAGCCCCTCCCCCTCTGCCACATGCAGCCCCGTTTGCTATGGTGGATCCCCAGGGGGCCACCTGGCGGCTCCGAATCAGCAGACCCCAAGCATAGCTGTGGCTTCTCGACTCTGCCGCTAGCCTGACTCTCCCTGTGCCTTCCTCATCTCGGTGAATGGCACCGCCATCTGCCCAGTGGCTCAGCCAGACCCCTAGGAGTGGCCCCTCCCATCCATCCACATCCCAGCTGCACTAGCTGTTGGCCAACATGGCCGCCATGATGGCCGCACGGCTCTTCTCATGCTCGCTGCTTCTCCCGTTGGCAGGTGGGTCATCGACCCTGCCCTTGATGCTGGCCTCCGCCTTGTGACTCCTTCTGCCAATAGAATGTAGTGGAAGTGACTGTGGGGGTCCTGGGCTTAGGCCTCAAGAGGCCCAACAGCTCTCACTTTCATCCCTGTGCTGCTGTGGAAGGAAGCTGGAGAGACATGCTGCCTAGTGGGGACTCAGATGCCCCAGTCATGTGAGCGGAGTCTTCTGGAACTTTCCAGCCCAGCCCAGCTCCAGGCTGAAAAGCAGTCCCATGAGCGGGCCCCTGTGACACCATGTGGAGCAGGGACAGCTGTCCCGGCTGGGCCACAGAATCACAAGCAATGAAAGGGTTACCGTTTAAGCCACTACGTTTTGGGTGCTTTGTTACACACAACAGGCAATGGAACCCCACCCACCTGCCAAAGATCCCTCCACCATATTTTCCAGAATCTTCCAGGCACCGTCATCTGTCACCTGTATTATGGCATGAGGCTTCTCCCTGGCCTCCCAGCTTCCACTCTGGTGTCTTCCAGACTATCCTCCTTAGTACCAAAGGGCTTGAAGCAGATCTAAGACTTGCCTGGTCTGTTGATAGACCCTGCCCCCCCAGCACTGGTAAGAGAACCCAGCCTGGCCCAGCCTGCAAGTGCCTCATGACCAGGCCTCTGGGTAACTCCCTGACCTCGGCCCTCACCAGTCTTGTCCCTGTCCACTCTGCTGCAGCCACATTGACCCTCCTTCTAGTCCTTGGAGACACCCAGCTCTTCTTCACCCCGGAGACTCTGACTGAGCCGTTTCTCTGCTGGATCCCTCTGCCCTTGGGCTGGGTCCTTGTCACTCAGATCTCAGTTTTAGGCTTCCCTGGCCACCCCAACTAAGGTGCCTCCTGTCCTTGCTGCCCGAGTCACTCCCATCTCCCTTCTTTATTTTCTTCATGGCACTTGATGTCCTTTTTATGAACTCCTACATTACCCTCCTGAGCCCCTACTGAGATGTCCATCTCCGTCATAGGTCAGGCTGTGTAACTGTCCTCAGATCTGGGTGATAGGGGGTGGAATAGAGTTTCTCCTTTTCAATAAAACAGATAAACAACCTCCCTCTGACCCTGTAGCACATGCTGGGGCTCTGGCTGTGCACATGTCCATCGGGGGCGTCATTCGCTTTTCCCAGACATTCAGCAAGGGAGGTCTAATACCAATCCCATTTCACAGATGAGGAAACTGAGGCCCAGAGGTCGAAGCGGTTTGCCTGGGGTCACACCGCAAGTGAGGAGCAGGGGTGGGATGAGCCTGGGGTTTGGGTGGGACCACACGTGGGCTCTCACCGCCACACCCTGGCTTCGTTGCTGCCCGCACCCGTCCTATGTGCCCAGCCTAATGCAGAGAATGAATCAGGGCTTTGGGGCGTTTTGGAGAGAGGTCCGTCTTGCCTTCTCTTCTTTCCCACGAACCTCGTGCCAGGCTCTAGTTGACCTTCTTTCTGCTGCCTTTTTGTGAGAGACAGCTGCTTTCCGTCAAGGGAACACCGAGAGGGTGTGATGGACGCTGAGCGTGGCACCTGGGCCAGTGTCCACTCGAGAAACAGCAGCGATGACCCACGCTCACGGGACCCGCTACCGGGGCAGGTTCTGCACAGCCACGTGTCTCCTGAGCGGAAGGAACAAGTGTGATGTTATCAAGGAGAGGTGGTTTTTCTGAGTTTGTGGATAGGGCGACAGGTCCAGGGAAGAGAGGTGAGTTGTCCAAGGCCAAGAACAAGTGAAGGAGAGAATCAGACTTGGGGGCACCTTGGGTGGCTCCGTCGGTTAAGGGTCCGACTTCGGCTCAGGTCACGATCTCGCGGTTTGTGAGTTGGAGCCCCGCATCGGGCTCTACGCTGATGGCTCGGAGCCTGGAGCCTGCTTCAGATTCTGTGTCTCCCTCTTTCTCTGCCCCTCCCCTGCTCATGCTCCGTCTCTCCCTCTCTCTCTCTTCCAAAAACAAACAAAAAGAAACATTAAAAAGAAACAAAATAGAACAAGGTTTGAACCCGGATCTCTGAGCCCATCCTCTGATGTGCTAGGACCCTCCAAGCTCCCTTCTTCCTCCTGTTGCAGACATTCAGGGAGCACCTCCTATGTGCCTGGTCTGTGCCAGAGGCTGGGCCCTTTCCACCATGACACGCATAAAAAGTTATTTTTATGGCTGCATCCTTTTCCAGGCTGGATTATATTTATATTTATCTTCTGATTTTAAAGGAAGTGAAAACATGTCTGTGGGCCTCTAAAGGTAGCCAAGGCCCTCGGCACTGTACCTAATGTACCCGACGGAGACGCCAGCCCTGCCCGCCTGACACAAATCAAAACAATCCTACAGATGAAGCTTAAATCACAAACCGTGACAAGTTTTACAAGGGAGAGGCTCTGGGTGTTATAGGATTTGTGGCCGGGTTTGACCCCACATGGGAGGCTGAAGGGGCAGCTCCCAGGAAGTTAATCTCAGCTTTGAGGAGATCAGGCAGGCGTCCATGATAAGTGGGGGAGGGAGTGTCCCAGGCTGAGGAAAACAGTGTGTGCAAAGGCCCTGTGGCAAGAACAGAGGGCTCACGGGGGCCAAAGAGCGCCCGGGTCCACCAGCCACTGGACCAGGCGGGGGAAGATCTGTCCCTGAGACTTTGTGGGGAGCGCTGCCCTGCCCACACCTTCCCTTCAGACCCCCGGCGTCCAGGGCTGTGAGCCAATAACTGTTTGCTGCTATAAGCCCCCCAGCTTGTGGCAGTGTGCTATGGCCGCCGCGGGGCCACCGCTGAAGGGTCCCCAGCAGGAGAGGGCCACCCAGGCCACATCTGCACGGACGGGCCAGGCTACCCGGGAGCTAGAAACTTCCCTACCCGGGGGAGGTATGGAATCCGAATGGGAAGGTCCTCTAGAGCTTTCTGAGGCCCAGAAAGGGCTGTGCTCAGCCCGGGGACCCAGCCTGTGAGGGCAGGACCTGGGACCTCGGGCTCTCCTCCTGTGGCTCCCCCTGTGTTTATAGCCTCCTACCAGCACCATATGGCTACCGGCTCCTTTATTTATTTGGACACTCCTTGTCCCGGGCCCTGACTTCCATCGGGATGGCTCCTGGCGGACGTGAAGTGGGAGGGGCCACCCAGTGTCCAATCCGTCCCCCAGCCGGCTACCCAGGACCCCAAAGCGGGGTCGTCAGTACCCCCACTGTGGGTGCCCCCTCATGTCGGCCAGGACCCCTCTCAGACAGCAGACCTGCCTGGGCTCGAGTTTCAGCGTGGCTGGCATGATTTGGCTCGAGGCTTTCGAATGGGGATGCTGGCTCTGGGCAAAGGCCAGTGGAGATGGGACCCGTGATAGGCACCCGGCTCGGAAGACGGAGCCCGAAAGTGTAGGTCCAGCTTTTAACCGTTTTCCACCTGTGTGACCTCGGGATTGTGCCTCAGTTTCCCATCTGTACAGTGGGGGCCCTCGGAGGGCATAGGAAGGCACAGGAGTAACGTAAGTGATGCCGTCGGCCAGGCTGCCTGACGGGGGTCAGCTTCTAGTTGATAGAAGCTGCCATGATTATCACTACTGTTAGCACTCCACTGTTACTCTCTCCCGCTCCCATCCGTTTCTCACTGATTTCGATTTTGCTGAAAGGTCCGTCCCACCTCTCAGGACCCCTGGCCACTGATTCCATTTTCCTTCTCGACTTGCTGTGTGGTCTTGGGCACATCGATGACCCTCTCTGAACTTTGTCTTGAAACTTTTTATTTTGAAATTCTAGACTCACAAGAAGTTGCAAAACCAGTATGGGGTCCTGGGAGCCACGCCCCCAACGCTTTAGGACAACCTCAAAATCAGGGAACCCTGATGTTCACCCGACCACCGTACCCTCTTGAGTTTCCATCATTTTGTACGTGAACCTGTGTGTGTGTTTGTGTGTGTGTGTGTGTGTGGGAGGGGGGGTTCTGGGCAACTAGATGTCATGCGTACATACCTAGGACCACCCCCGCCACCAAGATGCAGAAGTGCCCCATCACCAAAGAGGGGCTCTTCTGTGCTACCCCGTGATGGGTGGGCTCATCCCCCGCCTTGTCCCCGTCCCCAGGCAACCCCTGATCTTCTCCCCAGCTCTGTGGTTTTGTCCTTTCAAGAAAGCTCTCTAAATTTCCCTCTCGGCACTTTCCGTGTCCATTTGAGAAAGCGTTCTCAAAAATTTCTCTTCAGAAAGGCCACGGTCTTCTGTGAGGCTGTAGGATGCCTTCAACTGTGCTTCCATTTCTGTCTCCAGAACAGAGGGGGCGATAAAGCAGATGGGGAAACTGAGGCCCAGCAGGGCAACCCGACTGGCCTTGAGCCACACAGCAAGTGGGCCCATGAGCCCAGCTTGCTCCTGCTTGGGGCCCCAAAGATCCCCGCAGTCCAGTGAAAACACAAATACACTGCCTGACCAGGTGACGGATCTTCAAACAGTCCCATCGACCTCCCCCTGGCCGAGGTTCTTGGGTGCGGGGACATCTGGCCTCTGGGCTCTCCTCGGCCTGAGGTTGGGGTCCCTCTCTGCTCAGCCCCGGGGTCCCCAGCGGCACCAGTGGAAACGTCAGTGCTCCTGTGGCGATCTGAGGAGGCCCCGGGAAAGGTCGGCCCGGCCCCCGTCCAGGTGAGCCGGGGCCACCACCAGCCCCGGGCACAGACGGGCCCCTCAGTCTCGGGGCGCTGGGCAAGGGAGCAGACGTGAATGTCAATAAACGCCACAGTCGGAGAGCTGACCCACGCCCTCGCTGGAATTAAGAGCTTATTCATAACTCTCTCCTGCCACCAAAACACACTTTGCAGAGGGCTAACGTAAACAGTGCTGTTTAACCTGACCTCCTTGGGGCTTGTGGCTCTGCCCAGGTCCTGCCACTCAGAGCGGAAATTTGGCACCTTCCCCCCACCCGCCCCCCTGGACCACTTGGACCACCCCCAGAGTCTCCCCCTTAGAGAAATAATCAGATCATCCCCGTGGCCTGGCGAGGGGGGGCAGCGGTGGGGGGGGGCGGGTGGTGATGGATGGACTTGCAGAGGAGGTGACAGCCCACTATTGATTGAGGGCACGTTGAGGAATCTGGATCCTATTCCAAGAGCAGTGGGAAGCCATGGAAAGGGTTTTAAGTGGGGGGATGACGGGAAATGATTTATGTTTTCGAAAATATTACTCTGACCGCCGTGTGAAGAATTGGCTGTAGAGGGCAGGAGTGGAAGTCGGGAGCCTACTAAAGACACTCAAACAAGAGGTGACAGTGGCCTGGGCAGGGTGGCAGCTGAGAAGACGGAGGGAGGTCAACACACACACGGCGGACTTTGACAGTCTGATGTGACGGCGTGAGGGGATGAAGGGTCCATCCGTTGACTGATGAAGATGGCGGGTGGGGGCCTTTGGGGGGGCATGGTGGGACTGAGCCACAGCCCTGCATGGGTGTGTTGGGTCTGAGATGGCCGGGAGTCTTCCAGTTGGGGTCTGACAGGCCACCGGCTCCCGGACCCCCCATGTCACCCGGCAGAAGAGACCCATGATGGGAGGCCTGGGAGGAATGACCAGCAGAGAAGAAGATGCTCACGTTACCCAACAGCTCTGAGGCATCCCGGGGCGGGTGGTGAGGTCTGGAAAGACCCCGTGACATACAACAGCATGACAGGCATTGGCGACCACAAACGGGAGTGTGTTTAGAGGGCTGGTAGGGGCAGGAGGACCACTGCAGTGACATCAATAACAGAAGAGCCCAGAAACAGGCTTCTGTGCCTATGGAGACTTCATACACGGTGGGGGAGGCACTAGCCGCCAGCCGAGAAGCAGCCCTCCACAGAAGGGTGCCGGTGGGTGTCGCTCAGCACTGATCCGAACCGAGCAATCAAGTCATAAAGACACACGGAGAAGCCTTAAGTGCATGTTACTAAGCGAAAGAAGCCGATCTGAAAAGGCCACCTACTGTACGATTCCGACTCTATGACATTCTGGAAAAGACAGATCTATGGAGACAGGACAAAGATTTAGTGGTTGCCAGGGATCGGAAGGAGGGTGGGATGAACAGGCAGGAGCCCAGAGGAGTTTTAGGGCAGTGGAAATACTCCGTACGACACCATAATGATGGACACATGTCATCATACGTTCGCCCAAGCAGCAGAATGTGCAACATCGAGAGTGAGGCTGAAGGTAAACTATGGTGTCTGGGTGACAATGACGTGTCAGCAGTATAGGCTTATCAGTTGTAACCGATGGACCACTCTGATAATGAAGGAGGCTGTGTGTGGTGGGGAGGGGGCAGGGGTTATATGGGGAATTCCTTGAAATTTTGCCGTGAGCCTAATCTGCTCTAAAAATATGAAATCTTAAAAAAAAAAAAAAAGAATACCAGAGAATGATGATCTAAGTGACAATACGGCAGACAGTCTTTGAGATGGCCCCCGTGATTCCACCTCCTGATGTTCAGTCCTCTGTGTAGTCCCTTCCTCTTGAGTGTGGGCAGGGCCAGTGGCTTAATTTCTAACCAGTAGACTGGGCAAAGGGGATGGGACGTCACACCCTTAATTGCATTACTTTGTATAAAACTGTCCTGCTAGCAGGTGTCCTCTCTCTCTCTCTCTCTCTGTCTGTCTCCCCATTGCTAGGCTTTGAAGAAAAAAGCTTCCATGGATTTTAGAGAAATTGCAGAGAAATGAGTTCTGTTAACAAGCTGAGGACCTTGAAAGTGGATCCTTCCCCAGTCAAGCCTCTGATGAGAAGCCAGCCCCACCCAACACCTTTACTGTAGTAACATTGGGACACACTAAACAGAGGCTCCAACTAAGCTATGCCCAGACTCCTGACCCCCAGAAATTATGAGGTGATAAATGTGTGTTGTTTTAAATAGTAACTTTGTCATGCAGCATAGACAACTAATATAAACTACATTATGTTTAATCCCAAACTCGCACAGAACACATACACACAAACAGATAGATTCAAGATGCATTAGAGACCTAAATGCAAACAGCTGACATCTTAGAGTTCTAGATGGAAATGCAGATCGTCTTTTAGAATCCTGGGCTAAAGGAAGGTTTCTTAATCGTAGCACAAAAAACATAAACCCTAAAGAACAAGATTGCTAGGTTTGACTACCTTAAAGTTTAAAATTTCTTTTCAGCCAAAGTTATAAATAAGTTTTTTTTTTAATTTTTTTTTCTTTTTTTCAACTTTTTTTTAATTTATTTATTTTTGGGACAGAGAGAGACAGAGCATGAACGGGGGAGGGGCAGAGAGAGAGGGAGACACAGAATCGGAAACAGGCTCCAGGCTCCGAGCCATCAGCCCAGAGCCTGACGCGGGGCTCGAACTCACGGACCGCGAGATCGTGACCTGGCTGAAGTCGGACGCTTAACCGACTGCGCCACCCAGGCGCCCCTATAAATAAGTTTAAACAAGAAGACAAAAACTAGAAAAGGATATCTGAACACGTATAACTGAGTGAGGCTTGAATCCCTAATATGTAAAGAGCACTTACAAATCAAGAAGAACAACACTAACCATCCAGTGGAAAAATAGGCAGTGAGTACAACCTGACAGTTCTCAAAACAGAAAACCCTGATGACTGATAGTCATGAAAGATACGTAACCTCACTAGTGATCAGGGAATACAAATGGAAACACCCACAAGATATTACCCATCTGCTTCACAGAAATTTTAAAAGTTGAAAATACCAAGTGTCAATGAGCCTGTGGGGAAGCAGCTTTTCTCTGCAGCAGGTGGGAGTGTAAGTTGGCAGAATCATGTTGGAGAGCCATTAGGGAGCATCCAAGACAGTTAAAGGTACCTTACCGACCTAATCATTGCTATTTAGTCACTATCCTCTAGAAATGTTAGCTGTTGCCCAGAAGGATGCGTTCCAAGATGTTCACCACCGTGTGGTTAGTAACAAACGTTCCTCAATACAAGGATGAGAAGTAAATGGAAGTGTGCTCACAGTGGAATATTACACGTTGGTGAAAATGAACCAGTGCTGTGTCAGTTGGGAAAAGAAGACTGAGCAAAAAACAAAACAACACAAAACAAAACAACCAAGTTGGAGAATGATGCACAGAATGGATCACCATACATGTAAAGTTTTCAAAAGTGAAAAATTTTGCTTGTGGATTCATCCACATGGGATAAAAGCATAAAGCCGTGAAAGGGGAAGATAAATACCGAGACATAAATATTCAAGACAGTGATAACCTCTGCAGAGGAAAAACGGTAATAGATCCATAACATTTAATGACTTAAAAAAATCGGAAGCAAAAAAAAAAAAAAAGTCGGTAGCCGGCTTCCATGCAGTAGCCATTAGTCCTGTGTGGTTACTTACATTTAAACGTAAACTAATGAAAAGTACACACAATTAAAACGTTGGCTCCTCAGCCACGCCAGTCTCCGCTTTGAGGGTTCAAGAGCTGCACGTGGCCAGTGGCTCCCGAATTGGGCAGTGCAGATATACAGATGCCGTTTCCCTTTTCGCGGAAGGTTCTTTTGGGCGGTGCTGTTCTAGAAGGTTCCAAATGTTTTGGGTATTTCCTAATGAGTCTTTAAAAGCAAGGACTGGAAGGTGAACAACGGAAGCAGGGAGGGTGCAGGCGTCTCTTGAAGCGTGGGTCTGGAGGGGACCAGGAAGATGGGGAGAAGGGAAGGCACAAGGCCTTGGGGGCGGGGGGAAGGGAGGGAGACACGGTCCCCGGCGGCCCCTGAGGCCCGTACCTGGTGCCCCGTCTCGGTGACTCCCGGCCCTCACCCTTTCAGGCTCCTGCCGGTGGAGATAAATAACGCCTGCCATGCCTGTCACAGATATTTGAAAAACATATTAATCACTTTAACAAATATTAGCTCAGAACAGCCATAAACAGTCTCTAGAATTTCCTCTTTGCGGGTGTATTACAATGAAAAATATGCTAATATGGGTGCCTAATTGATTGTGTTTGAATAACTTCCTTTATGACAATAAGTGTTTGAGGTGGCATCACTCAGAGTCACGAGCAGCGTCTCCCAAACCTTGGAACGCCTCTGTCTGTGCCTGCAGACTTTTACCTTTTGGGGCCACATTCTCCAAATCAACGGAGTGGGGGGCCTTGTGGCTGCCCATCTAGAGCGACTTTTGGGGGGCCCACGAGGGGGCTGGGTTTGGGCTGTGGCTCGTATGGGCTGGCACCTTAGCACCTCAGCCCTAAATGTCTCTAATGTCCCTACTTCTGTAAGATCGGGGTCACGGTCCCATTTCTGTGGGTGAGATCCTGGGCACACAGCACTCCCAAGCCCGGCTGGCTGAGCCAGTGGCACCGGGGCCACCCCTGCACGGGGAAGCAAAACCAATGATACTGTAGGCAAGCAGGCACCCACAGCATGTTCTCAGACTCGTGAGCCAAGACCTGTGTGCAAGACAACTCGGTACACAGGAACAACTCACACACGGACGGACTAGGTGAGTAAAGGGAGCTCTCATGCAGTCACTGAGCAGAAGGAAGACACTGTCCTTAAGCTGATACGGAAGGATCCCACGGGGCGTCCTACAGTGAAAGAAAATCAAGAGTGGGTATTGAAAGCTGCCACGCGAATGGGAAAAAGGAACACATGTGCGCCCGCACACGCTTTCACACGTCAGCAAGAAAAACTGTATGGACAGATACAGAAGAGTATTGACATGGCTGTGCGCTCGGGGTGGGAGGCTGAATACAGATACCCTTGGGGGGGTGTTTCATTGCCTTTTTGGGGGCATGTGTCGGCTGTCTTTGCAATCAAGAACAAAAGGTTAGGGGAAAACACCAGGGGGATGGCTTCCCAGACACCGAGTATCTACTAAGCCCCCAGTATTTCCCAGCCCCCACTAGTGAGTCCTCTGCCCCCCCCCCCGCCAGGGGGCCCCCGGAAAACTGGAGAATGCCCAGCTGCTCTGCAGACCCTGTGTGCCCCTTGCTGGTCTGAGGGGCACAGCAAGGAGGGCTTCGAGTCCAAACAATGGGCAGGACAAAGGACCCTTTGTGCTTTTCCTCCGGGCCCCAAGACCCGCCTCTCCAGTTACAGCCCCTGAGGGCTTTCCCCAATCAGCCACAGAGCCCCGGGGTAAATGTTCTTCCAGGATCACCTGTCAGCCAGGGGGGAGGGTCCCCTTGGTGCTAGAGGTGCCCTGGCCCCGAGTTTCTCCTTTCAGGCTCCAAAACATCAGCCTCCTGGTGATGTGGTTCTAGGCCAGGCAGTTAGCTTGGAATCCTGGGACACGGGCTGAGGGACCTGGGCCGGTGGCTCTACCTCTCTGAGCCTCAGTTTCCTCATCTGGAAGACGGGGTGGTAGTCATGCCCACTCTTTTGCCGGTTCCGGTGAGGATTCAAGATGCTACCTACGTGTGAGCCCGTGGTCCCAGCAACGGGTGCGTTTGGACACTGGGGGAGGATCGGAACAGAGCAGTGCAGTCAGTTTGGAAAGCAGTCTAGCTGTTTCTCAAACCTGGGGTTGGCCTGTCCCCTGGCAATTCCACTCCCAGATATTTCCCCGAGGAAAATGAAATGCATGTCCGCACAACAGCATGCACGCAGATGTTCACGGCGGCATCATTCAGAGCCGCCAAAAAGGTGGAAACGACTCGCGTGCCCATGAACGGATGAATGGATACACCAAACTGTGCTCTATCCATATGCTGGAATATTGTTCGGCCATGAAAAAGAAGGAAAAAGCACTAACACAACATGGATGAACCTCGAAATCACCATGCTAATTGCAAGAGGTCACAAAAGACCAAGTATTGTATCATTCTGTTGATAGCAAATGTCCAGAGTAGGGAGGCCTATGGAGACAGACAGTGGGTGGTGGTCAGGGGCTAGAGGTAGTGGTAGAGGGATGGGCAGGGAGGTGATAGTGACAGGATACAGAGTTTCTTTCCGGGCGTGAAAATGTTTGGAAATTGACTCAGGTGATGGCTGCTGGGATCTGTAAAAACGCTACAAACTGTTGCAGGTGCACTGTAAACGGGTGTGTTGACTGCTATGTGAATCAGATCTCCGCAAAGCTGCTTTTGTTTCCTGTTAAATAGACCTTTTTAGAAAAGGTGAAGACGTACAGAAAAGCTGCAAATGCAGCGTGAAGAGTCCCTGCGTACCCTCCACCCTTCTCCTCTGTTTTAGGGCCTCACACTAGCACGGTGCCTCTGTGGCAACGAATGAACCAATGTGGATGCATGATTCGCAGCGAAACTTCAGACTTGTTTTGAACTTCAGGTTTCCCCAAGACCCTTTTCCTGTTGCCGGGATCCCACCTAGGATGCCACTTTACATTTCCCCGTCGTGGCCCCCTCCGCTCTCCTGAGCTGCCACAGTTTCTCAGACTTGGCCTGTCCTTGATGATCCGGACACTTTTGAAGAGCACAGGGTCAGGTGTTTTGCTGAACGCCTCTTGATTTGGATTTGTCCGAGATTCTTCTCCTGCTCAGACAAGGGCTGTGGGTTTTGGGGGAGGAAGACCACACAGCAGTGAGGTGTCGGTCTCAAAACATAGTGTCAAGGACACGGGTTATCACCGGGACGTATCACCGATGCTGGGGACCTTGGTCACCCGGCTGAGGAACCCTTGGCACAGGGCACTCTTTGAAAGCAACTCACTTGGCGTAGCCTGCCATGAAGGACTAGGGAGATAGAACTCCACTTCCTTGAGGGCAGAGTAGCTACATAAATTATTTGGAGTTCTTCTGTACGGGAGATTTGTCTCTTCTCTCTCATTTATTTCTTTGTGCAATCATCAATAAAACCGCTTCTTAAAAAAGCTCTCTAAAGAAGCTGTCATAAAAAAAAAAAAAAAAAACAACAACAAAAACCCAAACAAACTTGAGGAGAGGTTCTAGGGAGACAAGACTAAAGGAGTCTAAGCAAACTGAAACTGACAAAGAGAGAAGAGCTAGAAAAAAGTGGGAGTTGGGTGGGTGCAGGCCGGGGGGAACTGGGTCCTGTGTCTCTGTTGGCCCCGGCATCCGTGTGTATTTCCCAGGAGGCCCCAATTCTGCTGGTTGATGGGTTCAGCAGTTGTGCAAGAGGGGAGCAGGGGGGCTCTGTGAGCAGTGGGTCTGGTCACCCACTTGGTGGGGGTCTTGGGGTGGGGATCGTCTTAAGATGCTCAGCTTTCCTCCCGGCCTGGAAAGTGGCCTTAATCATTAGGGCTTCACTGAATGTCAGGTGTGTAACAAGTGATAGAGGTCTGCGTGATCGACACATAGTAGGTGCTTTAAAAAATTTTTTTTTAATGTTTATTCATTTTTGAGACACAGAGTGTGAGGGGGGAGGGGCAGAGAGAGAGGGAGAACACAGAATCCAAAGCAGGCTCCAGGCTCTGAATTGTTAGCACAGAGCCTAACGTGGGGCTCGAACCCATGAACCGTGAGATCATGGCCTGAGCCCAAATTGGATGCCTAACTGACTTCGGTTAGGAAAATAGAGTGTGGGGGGCGGGGGGAGGTCGGGAGGGAGGTAGACAGGAGGGAGGCCTTTTCTTTCTTCAGCAGCTTTATGGAGACATAACTCTCCTACTGTGTAATTCACCGATTTCAAGTGTACAAGTCCACGGGTTTAAATGCTGGCAGAGTTGTGCAACCAGGAGGGAGACTTTCCAGTATGCATCCTTTTGTATCTTTTAAATGAGTAACAGTGGTAGTATATCAATTACTATGAAAGAAAGACAGAGAGAGAGAGAGAGAGGAAGGAAGGAAGGAAGGAAAGAAGGAAGGAAGGGTAACCTGAATTCCTGGCTGTCATGTACCCTCCTTTGGCCTCAGTTTACCCCTCTGCCACTCTTTTCCTCCCCTCCTCCTCCTCTGTCGCTCCAGGGTGCGTGGGCTCTCAGGCTCCCGCCTGCCTTCCTCTGTGTTGCTCTGGGAACATGGTGTCCCTTCACCATCACACCCAGCCCTGGACTCAGGTTGAGAGGACCTCATAGGTCTGCAAGGCATCTGACCTCAAGCATTGCCCTTGCCTCCCCTTGGCGTCCAGTGGGGGCCGGCATGGTCCCATCCAGGGAAAACCCACCCACCCCGTGCAAACCAGCGTAAATGGAGGAATCGTCCCTGCCTGGCCCTCGATAAAGCTGCAAAGAAACCCAAAGCAAAACAGCCCAACCCAAGCAAGTAAAGTTGTTTTGAATGCTCTTATTCTGTGGACGTGTTTTTTGGGACAGCCTCTCAAAGGTGTTTTTCTTTGCTGGAGCCACTTTTGGACCGAGAACCACCCCACACGCACTCTGTCCCCTGTTGATCTGCTGAGGAGCCTTCAACCTGGCTTGTGAGTTCAAAGCCCCTCCTGGTCACAGCGGAGAGAGGGCACAGCCAGGCAGGTGGATCTCTCTGAGGGTCAGATAAAGGACGAATGGTTCCAGGTATGTGCCAGAGAGATGGGGGGCTGGGTGGGTACCTCTCCAACAAAGTTCCTTTCTGTCATTACTTATGTCTCCACCAGGCCTGGAGTCAGCATCCGGGTCTGTTGGCTCTGCTGGCCTCTGAGTTTCTCTCTCTCAGCAGGAGCTTTTCTCAGAGCTTGTCCGGGAGGAGAGGGGTCTGATGTCCAGAGAAGGAAGGGACATGTCGGGGCCCAAGCTGGTTTGTGACCACAGAGCCAAGGGAAGCGGATAGGCCAGTGGGCTATACTCATAATCCCGAGGGACAGGCAGGCGTGGGGGGCCCACAGCAGGGAGGAGCTTTGGGTATGGAGATGGCCCAGACAGGGGGGCCGAGATCCTCCCCAAGGCCGTCCATCCTTGACCCCTGGTAACTTGTCTCATTGCCTCAGCTTGGTTGCCCGAAATCTCACTCCTCCTCCCCAACCTTTCCTCTCCTCTGGGACTTCCTATGGGGCAGCTCCACGGGGCCCTCCCTGGTCTCCCACTCGGTGGGGAGGGGGGGCTCCCCATGTTCCTAAATTCTCTCTTAAACATTTTTTTAATGTCTATTTATCCTTGAGAGACAGAGTGTGAGCGGTAGTGGGGAGACAGAGAGAGAGGGAGACGCAAAGCAGGCTCCACTCTGTCAGCACAGAGCCCGACGCGGGGCTCGAACTCAGGGCTCGAACTCACAAACCGCAAGATCATGACCTGAGCGGAAGTCCGACGCTCAACCGACTGAGCCACCCAGGCGCCCCAATTTGTGACCCCTTTTTGCCTCTTATGGGTGAGGCATTTCCCCCGCCGGGGCCTCAACTTCCTCACTTGTAATATGACCAGTGTATTGCCCCCAGCCTTCAGCCCCCAAATAAGACAGAGGCTCCCCCCACCCCCAGGGTGGGAGCAGTCAGAAGAGCAGCAGCAGCCAGGGAGGGGGGGAGGAGGGGTGCCACGCGGGTCCCCCCACAATGTGAGTGCCACGGCAGGCGGGATCAGAACCTAGATCGCGTGAGCCCCGTGCTGCAGCATTACAGGAAACTAACGCTCGCGTCCTGCATACTTGAGTTCCGGCCAAGAGATTCCTGATGTGATTGGGAGAGAAGCTTGTTTTCCTGACTCACTTACAAAGAAGTCCCCCACCTGCGCCCCCAGCCTCCTTCTCTCAGAGCTGCCCCCCCTTCCTCCCCCCACCTGGCCCTGAGTCACCTCATTTCTTCCGGCCTGGAGGCCCCAGGATATTTTCTGAAGGGGCCCAGCCCATCCAGGGAAAGAGACACCCGAGGGGAGCACCTGGCTTGGGGGTGGCGTCTCCTCCAGACAGGAAGAGGTGTCACGTGTTGGCCTCCGGGGGTGGGGGGAGAAGGGGGAGGCCAGGTGGCAGGAGACAGGCTGTGGGGCGGGGGGGGTGTTGGAGGAGGCAGCTCTCTGCTGGGGCCTGTTCAGGCCACCCTCTGCGGTGTGACCCTGGGGAAGTCACAGCCTGTCCCCGGGCTCTGTGTCTGTAAAGTGAAGTGCTTATGGCCGGTTTCTGTCGCCCATTCCGGGCACTCTTTGAGACCGGGGCAGCTGGGCTTTCAGTATTTTAAGGAGACTGGAGCTTTTTCTCTCTCTCCCTTCCTCCTGCTCCCCGCCCTCTTTGTTCATTCCTTTCCACTTAGTGCCCAGCCTTGCACAGTGGGCTGAGGGCATGGTGATCAACACCAGTCCTGCCTTAGGAGCCCAGCCTGGAAGCACACAGGCGTTGAAACAGCCCGTTAAGAGAGAAAGAGGTACCCGGCACCCTCAGAGTGGCTGGCATCTCTTCCGGAGCCCCTCCCGTGTGCCAGGCCCCGGGCACGTCTGACTGCACTGAAATCCCAGAACCTTCCCCGGGTCAGGTCCTCGGTGGTCTGCTTTCCAGGTGGAGAGCCTGGGGGGCAAGCCATGAAGGGCAGCTACTCCAGGAAGGGAGGACTGGCATTAGGGTTTGAACCGGGCTCCATGCCTACGCTCAGGATCCTCAGTTTATCTCATGTTAGAACAGGAGTGAGCAGGGGGTGTTCCACGTGCCGAGGGAGAAGGCTTCTAACCCGGCTTTGGGGGGGGGGGGGGGTAGGGCACCTGTCTCCTCTTCCCCGGGATCCCAGACTCTGTAGTTTCATTGTCTCTTCTGCGCACCAGCGAGACTCGGCCCCAAGAATCAACATCTGCCACAATACGATCACAGGAATCCTGGTTAATATTTGCTGCTAATGACCCTCCTTAGCTCTGATTGGTTGGCTTGAGTCAAGGACGCGCGCTTCGCCAATGAATGGACTCTGCTGATTGGGTACTTGTGGGGGAGGTGCCCAACTGAATGGTGGGAGGGGCCAGTGCCATCCAATCCACATCGAGAGGCAGGCAGGGCCTTGCAAATCAAGGGGCTCTTCACAGAGGCGGTGAGAACAGAGACTTCCCCTAATCCAGGGTTTTAAGGAAATCGGCGCATTAGTTGTTCCTCCAACCACCCTTAGGCACAGAGAGGCTGAGACGCTTGCCCAAGGTCACGTAGCTCCTAAGTGACCGCGCTGGAATTTGAACCGTGAAAGGCTGATTCCAGGGTCTGTGTTTTCAGCTGTAGCGTTACGCTGCCTCTCAGGATAAAGTGCAGAGCTTAAATCAACAGATCCTGTTTGGTAGTGGAGTCCGGGAGGAAGTGGGGGGAAAGAGAGCCGGAACAAGGACGCTTGACCCTCACCTAACTGTGCAAAGGTGGTGAAGTTTGGCTGGCACCTGCAGTTTGACCTTGGCTCTGTGGTTACCAGTGGTGGGACCACCACAGGGTCTGAAGAAACACGTCATAATCATGCCTGGTGCAGCCCCAGCTGCTGCCCGTCAGCTCGGCATGGGGCACCCGTTTGGGGCAGTATCTGTGACAAGTTCAAGTGCCTTTTTGAGGACACATCTTACCAAGGACCTTGGGGTCAATAGCCCAGACTTCCTGATTCTCTCTGTGTGTGTTGGGGGTGTGTGATGATTCAGAATCTACGAATCTACTATTGTTAGCATTCGTTGCCCTGAAAGATTTCTCTTGCCTTAATGCACTTTTCTTGTGGCTTAAAATTTCCGTGAGATGTCCCTAAGCCAGCACTTTTAAGCCCAGATGTCCTTTTGGTGGCCTTGGTGAAGTCCATCCTGGAAATAACACCAGGACCAACCTTTCTTATTTCGCTTCTTTCCTTTCTCTTCTCCCTCTCCCTCCACCATCTGGCCTTGAATGAGCCTGTATTTTGCATTTTCTGTTTGTCAGGCCCCGTGTGAACATCCCCAGGAGAGAAAATGAATTCCCAGGACTTGTCCTCACCTTAAGGGAGCTCCCAGTCTTTTAGAGCAGACAGATGTGCCGTCATCACATAGTGGGGGCGCTCGAGGGCAGGAGGAAGGGACGTCATCCCCTTCGGGAGGACTTTGACACGCAGACGTGAGAGCTTGCGGGTGGGATGGGGAAGGGCATCCTAGGCAGAGGCAAGTGCAGAGGTGTGGAGAAGTCCATGTCCATGAACGATAGATGGTTCGGTCGTCCATATGGTGGGTCGTGGGGGTTGAGACAGGAGGCATGGGCAGAACTCACCCAGGCCACGGAGGGTTTGTCATGGCAGAAGGGGGACATGTGAGTGGTCTAGGACCAAGAGAGCACAGGACTAGGAGTCCAGAGAGGTGGTCCAGCTTCTTAAGGGTTTGAGGAGGACTTAGTGAGTCATTGTTGCACTTGGAGCCTCTGTCTTCTCATCTGTGAGACCAGAGGCTTGTTTTGCTGGCCTGTAAGGCATTTTCTGACTCAAACATTTGATGTATTTCAGTGACATCCCTTCCCTTGTCCTCCCTGGAATCTCTCCCCTCTGTACAATCCTGAGAAAATCTCGGCCCCCAGACCCTAGCTGGCTCAGAGATAAATTGATCGTCCTGACCCTGGTGGGTATATCCATTGAAGCTTTGAGGGGGCATTCCTGGGGTGTCATTGCACACCATCTAATTGATTTTGACTTTATTTTCACAGCCGTGGTGTAATTATGAAAGCCTGCTGTAATTATCAAAACATCACTCCAAGTATTTCATTATTAAAATACCCCTATGGCCTATTATTAATTCATTAGATAAATTTGGATTATATCACTCAATAATTAATGCGCAGGCATGGATCTGGGGAACTGGGCCACTTTGAGTCACGTGTCAACTGCCGGAAGCAATGGAAGGCTGGGAGACTGAGGAGGGGGGAGGGGGGAGAGAATGGAACGAACAAGAGGGAAAACAGAGGCTCTGGACAGTTGATGACCAGCTGCTCTGAGACATCCACTTAACCATTAGTTCAATAAATATGGGTTGCTTGCTACAAACTCAGAGCTTTGAGTACCTTACCTTCCAAACATTAACTATTATAAGATGATTGCTGGAGTTTTCTTTCATCTATTTATACTTTCGTTCACCCATCTATCCATCCATCTATCCATCCGTCCATTCATCTGTCCATCCGTCCACACATCTACCTATCCACTATTCATCTATCTATTTATTGAGAACTTTCTATATTCCAACCATGGAAAGCACGTGAAGGAACAAAATATGGCCTCTGCTCTCAGGAAGCTCACTTCAGTGTGGGGACAGGGGACAGACATGCGGACCAGTGCTTATAATAGTGTGATACATGTTTTGATGGGGGAAGGCAGGGGGCTCTGGGAGCCTGACTTTGCTTTGAGGGGAGGGGTAGGAGTCAGGAAAGTTTCCAGAAGACCAGCTGGTTAGCTGAGGCAGAAGTGGGTAGATTAGGACTTGGGGCAGCCAAGCCAGAAGAAACAGCTTATGGAGGCTGAGACTGGAAATGACTCGGTGGCCTGGGGTGCTTGGCGTGTGGAGACCTGCCTGCTGAGGTCAGCAGAGTCACATATGGAAGCTTCTCGGCCTTGTTAGCTTTTTAGATTTCGTTTTGAGAACGATGGGTGTTAAGCAGAGAGTGAAGTGATCAGGTTTGTGCTTTGAAAATGTTTCTCCAGCTGGAGTGTGGAGAATCGACTGGAAGGGGCGTGGCTGGAGGCAGAGAAGCTGGGGAGAAGGTGGGGTCGAGCGGGCGTCTGTGTGAACAGTAAGGTGGCCTTTGCTCAAGTGCTGTCAGGGGACAGAGGGAAGGAGCTGGGTTGAGGAGTTAGCATCTTGGCTAACTGGGTGAAGGAGAGGGAGTTCGTGGGTGACGCCCAGCATGGCCTAAGCTGGACAGTTCAGTTCAGATCAGCAAGGTTTCAAGAGGGCCCGGGTGCTGGGATCTGTGCAGGGAGCTAGTGGTCCCTAACTTGACAATTCACGGGTATATGGAGATCTCACTGCGGGCCGTCTGCAGGGCAGGGCATGCCATGGGGCAAGCTGGGTGCTGAGGCTGTAGAGGTCAGCATCGGTCATATCAGTGAAGGTCTCAATAGTCAGGCCAAGGAGATTAGATGCTTCTTGAGAGCATCGGGAGCCATGGGGGGATTTGCAGCCAGAAACTGGCATGCCTAGAAGCCAGATGAAGTGAGATGGATAGTTCTGGTTACCATGCTAAGGGTGAGCTGGAAGAGGTAAGCCCAGAGGCCAGGACCTAGTGAGGAAAGTACTGCAGGCATGTAGGGGAGAGGTTGAATGGGCCTCTTGGGAAAGCATGGCTCCTCCACGTACTTGCTGTGTGACCTTGAGCAGGTTGCCTAACCTCTCTGCGCCTCTGGAAAATAGAGATCGTACTAGTTCCCATCTTACATGGCCGTCATGAGGATTAGATGAGCAAAGACAGGAAAAGTGCTTGGAACAGGGCCTAATACATAACGGCCTGTTAGGGATGGTGATGGCCTTTGACCTCTCGGGACTCAGTTTCCTTGCCCGTACAGCATAGATCACAGCTATGCCTGCGTCCGATCCCTCCTTGTCTGGGATGAAACGATTTGATATACACAGTATGCCCAAACAGGGTCTGGCCCGAGTGACCGTGGAATTCGTGGGGCCAGCTGCATCATGAAAACGCGAGCCCTCTTGTTCAAAAATGATGAAGGATTTCAAGACGGCAGCAGAGGCACCAGGAGAAGGTTCCAGGCCAAGGTAACGGCTCGTGTGAAGGCTTCCATGGAGCCTGGAACAGAAAATCTGAGACGGGGGATCGTCTCCAAGATCCCAAACCTTGCTGCCATATCCCAGGACATCTGCAGGATGCCTCGGATGGAGCCCTTGCCTTAAGGACCCTCCCCCCCCCAACTTTGGGTGGGGGGCCCAGATGGCCCAGATGCAACCCTTTCTGGGCCCGAGCCCCACGCCGGCTTTTCCAAGGACGCGCAGCCTGTGACGGGCAGAGCCTGAGCCGAAGCTAGCGCTCAGGGCTCCATCGGGACCCCGGCCGACTTGGGGCGCTCCCCAGATGACCGGGAATGGAAATAATTCAAAGGAAATTTTTTCAAAAGCGAGCTGGCTGGCCACTTCTGTCACTAGCATGCTTCAGAGAGCATCTATGGGGGGCAATTAGAGAGGACTAGGTCGATAAAACCCGGCATTTCCCTGTTAGCTTTTAAGAGTTTTGCACAACATATTTTATGTGTGTTTATAGAAAAAAAAATCCCAGACCCAAATTGATTGAAAAAATGTGTTGTTATTGAAAGGGCTGAGTTGTCCTCTCCACAGAGTGTGGTGCTCGGCAAGACTTGGAAGGGGAAGGTTTCACATAAATAGTTGTGCCGAGTTGTTATGGCAACTGAAATTTGAAAAGTAAATAGGTTTGAGGGAAATATTTTTCCTTGTCTCTGGAGGAGTTTTCTGCCGGGGATCATTTGCAAAAGGAGGAGTTAACCCAGCACCCAGTGGGCTGGGTGTATGTTGTTGAAGGGCAGAGATGGGGTGTTCCCTGTACTGGGGGACTCTGTGTGGATTCATCAAGTTCTCTCCTTTCCCTGAAACGGGGGTTGAGATGGGTTGACACGGTCTGGGTCTTGCAGGCTGTGTGACCTTGGCCAAATGACTTGCCCTCTCTGGGCCTCTGCTTTCCTGTCTATTGAATGGTTTGTTTGAGACAGACAATCACGGGGGCGCCGGGCTGGCGCAGTCGCTTGGGCGTCCGACTCTTGATCTGGGCTCAGGTCATGAACTCTTGGTTTGTGAGTTCGAGCCCCGCATCGGGCTCCACGCTGATGGAGCCCGCATCGGGCTCCTTCTCTCTGCCCCTCCCCTGCTTGTCCCCTCTGTGTGGTGGGAACTCCGTGTTCCAGACAGGAAAGCGCTTGCTGGCTTTGGACGAGGCCGTGATGAAGAATAAGCACTCTCGTGTGTTGGCCTCTTTGGGGAAGAGCTGTCTGTGCCCAATGGCGTTTGAGCCTCACAGTGGCCAAGGCCAGATTGGTGGTGGGTAGGAGAAGCCTGTCCACGGTTGTGTAAACTGAGGCACGGACAGATGAGGCGGCTGGCTTCAAGCCACGTGGCTGGCAAGAGAGGAACCTTCTGATGTCGTGAACTGCCTGGCTCCGGGGTGGGCGCCCAGGAAGGTAGTGAGCTCCCCACCCCCGGGGGCATTCAAGCGCATAGGCTGTGCTTAGGAGAAGGTTCTGTAAGGTGGAGGCTGAGCCGGATGGCTCCAAAAGACCTCCAGAGACCTCCACTTGGGGGTCTGAAGAGTGCCGGTTGGATCAGGGAGTCAGATCTCGGGGACTGACTTTGTTCTGGGCCCTTTGCTCTCCTCCACCCTCCACCGAGTCCCCAGCGCAGGGCAGGCGACAGAAAGAAATGGTTGGAAACTGTCCCCCGCCCCATACTGCGGTCAGAAAGACGGCGTGTCCCCGCCAAGAACATAGTGTGTGCGTGCGTAGGTATCCTTGTGCGTGCGTGCGTGTCTGCCCGCGCCTGCCTTTGCGTGTGCCTGTGAGTGGGCAGGTGTGTGCACACGCTCGTGCATGTGTGCCCTGAGTGTGTGCTGCCATGCGTCCACACGCATGCCTCGGGGTGTGAAAATTACCCCGCTTCCGTCACCCCTGTCAGGATCACCCGGGGCCTCTGCTGGGATCCAAGGACCCCGCAACTCCCCGGGATGAGACTGGGAGGACCCTGCTTAAGAGTCAGGACCCTGGAGCCACCCTGGTTCAAATCCTGGCTTTGCTCCTGTCTGTTGGGGTTCAAACCAGTGGCTCCGGCTAGGTGGCCCCTAAACCTTAGTTCCTCGCTGGTGAGCCGGGGTGTTATCTGCGTGCACACACCAGGCTGTTGCCAAAGTTCGGTGATGTCTGTCTACAAGGGCCACCGTCCTTCTCCCCAGGCTGGCGTCCTAAAGATATTTGCCTGCACAGGGCCCTGATGGCTGCAGGGAGGGCGGCACAGCACCAGATGCCTGGGGCAGGTGCGGACATGATCCTCAGGGCTCAGAGACATCCGGCTCCCAGCATCTTCCAGCAGAGTCCTGGCCCACTACCAAGCTGCCGTGTGCCTGTCACCCTGCCGTAAGCACAAGGCACCAGGGCTTCCTCGGTGGGGACTGGGGAACACGGCCATGGGTGGGGTCCTGCTTGGGGAAGGGGTAAGCTGGGGTGCCTGGGCTCATTCTGAGTGCCCTGTATGGGAAGGGTGAGCCATGGCGAGGTGAAGGTTTGAATTGTTTTTCAAGAGGGGAGGGGGAAAGGAGGGAGAGGGAGAGACACCTATATGTAGAGAGACGTGTGTATGTGTATGTGTATATATATATATGTATGCGTACGTGTATATGTATGTGTATGTGTATATGTATGTGTACGTGTGTATGTACATGTTTGTGTATATGTATATGTGCATGCATGCAATTATACACACATACATGTATGCACACATGTACGTGTATATGTACATGTATGTTCGTGCGTGTGTACATGTATGCGTATATGTACATGTATATGTATGCATATATGTATATGTATGTGTACATGTATATGCATGTGTTCATATGCATAGATGTATACATATATGTATGTGTACATGTACATGTATATGTCTGTGTGTATATGTATGTGTACATGTATGTGTGTGTATACGTATGTGTACGTGTATACATACGTGTACGTGTATATGTATGTGCATGCATATGCACACATGTATTTGTATGCGTACATGTATATGTCTGTGTATGTGTACGTGTACATGTATGTGTATGTATACGTGTACACATATGTGTACATGCATGTGTACGTGTACGTGTACATGTATTGTGTATATGTACGTGTGCATGTATGTGTATGTATATGTGTATGTATGTGCATGCACATGCATTTGCATGTATATGTATACATATATGTATGTGTATATGTACGTGTACATGCATGTGCATATGTATATATACGTGTAGGTGTATATGCATGTGTATACATATGCGTATATGTATATGCATATGTATATGTATGTGTACATGTAAATGTATATATATGTGTATGTGTATATGTATATGTACATGTACGTGTATATGTGTA
Source organism: Prionailurus bengalensis (assembly GCF_016509475.1). Lineage (NCBI taxonomy): Eukaryota > Metazoa > Chordata > Mammalia > Carnivora > Felidae > Prionailurus > Prionailurus bengalensis. The sequence goes on from NC_057356.1 coordinate 24,949,364, forward strand.
TGTATGTGCATGCATATGCATATGCATGTATACATATACGCGTACGTATATGTATATGAATATATATATATGTGTGTATTTGTAGGTGGAGGGGAGAGAGAAACAGCCAGAGGAACAGACAAAAAGTGGAGACAAGAAAGACAGAAAGAGAAGGAACACATTCTCAACAGCTCAAGGTGAGCTATGTTGGGAAGTGGTCCGAGCGTGGCCTCCCAGAACCCACCTGTTGTCCCTGGCCAGCTGAATGACCTTGGAGGGACTCCTTGCTCTGAACCTGGACTCTTCATCTCGTCCGCAGCCTGAGGACGGAGGGACGCTGCAGAGCACTATGGGAAGGTGTGTGTGGGCTCCTCCTCACCAGGTCTGGGTTCCTCCAAAGATAATCCTCCAGTAGGTGGGTCCCAGGCTGCCCTGGGAGACCACCCCCAAAATTTTGGGGAGTGGAGACCAGGAGTTGCTTGCCCTGAACGTGTTTGTTCTTTCTTACTAATGAAACTCCCAATTTTTCACCGGGTTCATGACCTTCCAAAATAAAGACTCTCTTTCTCAACCTCCCTTGTAGCTAGGTGTAGCCAGGTGACTAAGTTTTGGTCACTGAGATGTAAGCAGAGAACAGCTGCAAGGAAACCTCTTTGAAACACAGCTGGTAGGTACCCCTGTGCCTCTTCTTCCTCCTTGCTTGCTTCTGGCTGGCCGCAAGGTGAACATGATGGCCGGTGCTCAAGCAGCCATATTGGGCCATGAGGAAAAGGTTGTATACCGAAAGTGGACTGCCTCCCCCTGGACTTCTGTTATGGCAGTGAGAAAGAACCATCAATCTTGTTGAAGCCACTGTTATTTGACTTCTTTCTCCATCAATCTTCATCCTGACAGATAAAATAAGGAACAGGTAATTTCTCTGATCTGGTTTCCCTTCTAGAATAAGGGAAACTGAGCTGCTCCGAGTTGGCAGAAACATGGGGGCATCAATTCCCTTGCAGTGGTTAGTCTAGCAGAAGAATACTGTCAACAACAGCGATACTACTGTCATAATAATAACGGCAATAACAGCAGTATTCTTTATTGAGCGCTGACTGTGACCCAAAGCCGTCCAGCTTGCAAGAGGCAGGGCCCTGACCCAGACCCCCATGGTGTCAGGCTCATGCTAAGACCTTCAGGTTTTTCTTCTTGGCATTCCAGGCCCTTCAAATGCTGCAGGGTGTCTCCCCCCTCTGCTGCCTGTTGGAATGTCGCCTCGTGCCACAGCCGCCTCTTCCAGGAGGTGCAGGGATGCTCTCCTTGAGTCATGCTACCCACAGCCTCCTTTGTCTGGCTCCCCGTGGGTCTGAGATGTTGGCTTCTCCGCCCAGCCAGGCCTCGGTCCCCCACCTTCTGGTTTAGCGCTGAGCCCTCTTGTTCACGTCCGCTTCTGGCCCGGAGCCTGGCACATGGTGTGTGCCCAGGGGAGGTCTGATAATGAATCGAGGATCCCACACCCAGCCGGTGGGGGACAAGGCGTGACGCACCGTGGATCCCTTGTCCACAGCTCTGACCACATGTTTTCAAGCGTCTGGATCAGTGAGCGTCTGCGGTTCTCAGAGAGAGGGGCCGAGGGCTGGAGAAGATGGGAGGGGACACAGGGAGCTGGGGAGTGGGGGGTGCAGGTGCCAGACAGAGGGCAAGCCCTGGGCTTCTGCGGCACCCCCTCCCCTCAGCAGAGAACCCCCCGGCAGATAGAGAGCAAGGCAAGCAACAGATTCCCCACACCGTCTCCCGGCAGACGGGAAAAGCCACCCCCCTGGCCAGAGATGGGGACGTGGTGGCGGGGGGGGGGGGCAAGAGGGTTCTCCCCATACAGACCGAGGTGGCATCTGTGTGGATTTCTGAGAGACCTGTGTCCATTTGATGCCCATAGGACATGGAGGTCAAGGCTCTGAACTTGGCGCAATCCTGGCCCATGACCTTGGGCACCTGGCCTCTCTGTGAGCCTCGGCTTCCTCATCGGCCAGACAACGCGGCGCCTCCTACGGGAAAGAGAGTGAGCCACCATATGCACAGGCCGGCCCTTCTCAGGCTCCCCTGCGCACCCCCCCACCCCCGCACATCCACTGCAGGGGACTGTGTTAAAGGCTCTGACACAGGGGGTCTAGGGAGGCACCTGAGATTTTGCGTTTCTAACAGTCTCCCCGGGCTCACTGATGTCGCGGGTCCGTGGGCTTCACCTTGAGTAGCCAGGCGGCTGAGACAAGGGGGGGTTTGCAAACCACAGCTCGCGGGCCGAATCCCACCCACGGCCCACGTCTGTCCATAAAGTTCCTTGGAGCACAGCCACGCGTTTATTTACGTGTTGTCCAGGGCTGCAACGGAGACCTGCTGGCCACCAGAGCTGCAAACAGGTCCTCTCTGGCCCCTTACGGCGGGACTTTGCTGACCCCAAATGTGATGCTGAAAGATTGAAGACAGGGAATGGATGGAAGGCCTCTGAGCCCAGAAGAAGAGGCGGGTCCACTGTACGGAGTGATCTGGTGGCTGAGCTGGCCGGAGCGGGCGTCTCATCCTCACCCAGGAAGGTCTCGGCTAAAACTGAGCGAGGGGGATGATGTCCGGGCTGGGCACAAAACCTCAGGAAGAGGAGGAAGCGAACAGACAAAGTCACAGGGGAAAATCCTTCACGGCCAGCCCCGGGGAGGGGAGGGGAGAGGAGGGTACCCCCCCCCCCCAGCGCACCCCGCCTCCTTCCCTGCACTTGCCCTTGCGGGCTGGGCTCCAGGAAGCTCATCAGAGGGGGGATGTCAGGTTGCATCCAATTTCCCCAGCCTCCTCATCGAAATGAGAAATCTGAGGCCCGGGCAGCTATGGAGAGCTGATAACACTCTCAGGTGAACTCGGTCACTTATCACCACCGGGGTCACCTCTGTCTCGAAAGACTTGTTTTCCTTAAAAAAAAAAATTGCCTGGGACATGTGATGGGGTTGGCCATGATAGGAGAGAGAGGGAGAGAGAGAGAGAGCAAGGAAAGACGCCGAGGAACACTTTATTTTTCCAGACTTGGGGGGGCGGGGGAGCTCTGCACCCCCCTCCCCGCCCTGCGAGGGAGGATGTAGCTGCTCACGTTCGAGCCAGACTGCCAAGATCCAGCAGGGAGGAGGGTAAATGTGGAATGATTTAGATCGGGGTGTCTCTGCAAAGGGATCCCAGCCCAGGACTCCGCCCAGATTTGTTTGGCCAACAAAGCCCGTGTTTGTGCAGGAAGGAACAGTCAGGGTGGGGAGGTGGCAGGGGTGGGGGGCGTCTGCCTGGCCTTGTCCCCCTGTCGGCCTTGGCCCCGTCCCCTCCGGCCGGGCCTCTGAGTCACTGGCCTCCCTCCAGTGTCCCTCTCGGCTTCAGGGTCTCTGTTGCCTTTTTTGCTACCCCTGCGTCTCTTTGTGCACCTTCCCTTCTCCGTCTCTCTCTGCCTCGGTCCCTCTCTGCCCTCCTGTCTGTTCCTGTCCTTTGTCGCCAGTGCCATGTGTCCCCCCTCCCACCTCTGTCCTCCCCCAGACCATTCCTTCTCTCTCATCTTCTTCTCTCCCTGTGGGTCCCCACCCGTCACCCCACCCCTACGTGTGCTCTCTCCTCGGTGCTCTGGGCCCCAGCTTGTGCCCTGTCGGGTCTGACGAGTGCCATAGAGTGTCCCAGCGGCCCACATCCAGGATGCCCCCCTCCTCCCATCCCAGGACTCTGCCTGTTGAAGGGGCAAGTGTGACAAATGGAGACCCTAGGAGTGAGGGTGGGCCTCAGGGCAGGGGGAGGGCGACAGGGGGAGGGGGAGACTCAGGGATTTTGGTGGCATCGAGCCTATCCGTTGGGTGATCTCATTCAATCTCTCGCAGACTCATTTCCTCATCTGCAAAATGGAGACCAGAAGACTATCTGTCTCATAGGTCAATGTGAGGATTAAACTATTTAAATTATGTGATGCTTCTAGAACACGACCTGCGACAGAGAAGGCATCCAATCAATATCAGCCTTTCTTATTATCACAGGGGAATCACAAGACATGAGAGCTACTGCTTGTTACATGAAGTCAGAGGAGGAAAGGACATTTTAGTTGGGGTCTTGAGGGTTGAGTAGGAGTTTGCTAAGCTTCCAGAGGACCCTCCAGGTTGATGGTACAGCATCCCAGAGTCCATGTCATTTCATAGATGAAGAGGAAGAGGTCCAGAGAGGGGAAATTGGCCTTAGTCGTAATTATAAGTCCCGAGGAAGGTGGCGTGGCAAGCCTATAGTTTGATGTCAATGTCCGCTCTGGTCTCGCGCCTGAACTTCAGGAACAAATGGGTGCGTGGCTTACTCCATCCTGATGCGAACACGGCTTTCTGCGTCTCTCTCGCCTCCGTTCAATCTGCTCCTGTTCCCCAACGATCAGCACACAGTTAGCCACCCCAAAGGCCGGGGCAGGGATGCTTCTGGAAGAGGAGGAGCAGCCAGCCGCGGGCAGGTTCCTCGGATCAGCTGACTGGTGTTTACGTTTCTCCAGAACCCAAGCCCACACATCTTGAAAGTGCTGCCCCTTTACTTGGTCTCCGAGGCTGCCTGAGGTCTGTCCCCACATCCCTTCTCCAGAGAGATTGCGTGGCTCTGGGAAGAAACTGGGTTTGAATCCCGGGTTCGCATCCTTACACCCGGGGGACCGACACTGCCAGCTTCGGCTGTGGCTCCCCAGGGTCCCCGCCTTCCGGTACCTTCGGGCCCTGGCATATCCGGTCGTGGAGTATGAGCTGCGCCCAGGGACTCGCTCCTCAAGGAGGGAACAGCAGCGTGGTGATGAGGTGTCCCTTCTGAGATCGTACCCCCGGAGGCAATGGCTTCCTTCTTGCTTGCTCTCTCCCTCGCTCCCGGCCTCTCAGCTTGCACGCTGGGCCGAAGCAAGCCGCCATGTCGGAGAGGCCCACAGGGCAAGGAGCTGACGGTGGCCTCAGTCCGACAACCCACGAGGAACTGCGGTTTCTGCTCTACAGGACCTGTAAGATAAGCCGTGTCACAAGCCGCTGTGTTTGGGGGCCGTTTGTTACGCACCATGGATAACTGGTGCCGCGAGGTGGCATAGGAGGTGGTTTATACTGAGGCTTGAAGGACAGAGAGGGTGCCAGCTGGGAGAGGGCATTTTGGGTGAAGAGGTTAGCCTGTGCAAAGGCCCTGTGGCACAAAAGCTTGGCGTATTTAAGGACCTTGGGGATGTGAGCTCCACTCTTCTGGGTCCTCAAACGTCTGTCTGTGAGGAGGCTGCAGTGCGGCCCAAGAGGACCCCAGAAAACGAGCCTCCCTTCCCTCTGTCGACAGATCTTCCCAGGACCATGCCTGGGCCCTTACGCAGGTGCTGGGGACACGGGGGGTGGGGGAGGGTGGCACAACGGTGGCGGCCCCGCCTCACGGCGCCCGCGGTCCCGTGTGAAACAAGCACTCGCAGAGGCAAGTGGGAAGTTCCATGAGTCCCCGGGAGCACGTGCCCGGGAGCCCCGGCCCGGACTCCATCCTGGCGCAGATGGTTTACACGGGATGGGAGGAGAGGGAGTCCTCCTTAAAGTACCTGCGCCCACGGGTGCGCTGTCCGAGCCTGGGCTCCCCGTGAAACAGACCCCAAGGCGAGGACGTGATGGCAAGGGGCATTTTTGTGTGTGGGGGGAGGGGTGGGGTGGGGAGGTTGTCCCGGAGGCCCTGGAGGGGAGTGGGGAAGCGGGGGAGGGGCAGGAACCAACCCAAGGTGCTTTCACAGGCAGGTTACCACTTGGAGCCGGTGGGGCCCGGGTCTCACCAGGGGGCCTGGGAGCCGGTGTAAAACATGTCGCTCAAAACTATCCACCCTGATGGGGGGTGAGGGAGCTGGGGTACGTATTCTCCGGGTCCTGTCCAGCACCAGCAGGTGACTGTGCCAGGGGCACTAACTCCTGGCACCTCCCACCTGACCCAGTGCCGGTGGCCCGACAGGAGCCCCGGCTGGGGAGTCACAGGATGCCCCCGAAATGCGCCTGGATGGTGAGTGTGGAGGTGCATGCTGGCCGGTCGCTGTCCCCATCTGCACAGCTACCCATCAGTGCACAACCGTGCCCACGCCAGACTCTCTGCTGTGTCCCTTCCCTCCCAACACTCACTCCCATGCCACTAATTATCGCTTTGGTCATCGGCCAATGATGTCTGTCACACTGACCGCCCCCGCCCACCACGGTGCCCTTCCTGGCTTCCCCAGGATCCTGAGTTTCCAGATTATCGTCTGTGTTCAAATGCCCCACCTGGATGTATCCCCAGGCACCTGAAGGGGCCCCTGAGCCTTCCCAGTCACTTCCACCAAAGATCGGGGTGATGGAGAGGATCCGCGAGCTGCTTCCCTCCCAGAAGTGATCTCTAACGCCAAATCCTGCCGCCCTGTGCAGCTGTGGTGGGGGTGACGGGGCCGCAATAGAGGCGGGACCTGCCTCCCAGGGCGCGTGTCCAGGGGGACACGGCGAATTCAGCCAGAAAGCTGTGGGTGTCGGAGACAGAAGCAGCCTTCCCGGACTTGCCTGCGGATGGAGGGGACAGGCTGAAGCCATTCACAAGGCAGGCCCTGGGGTGGCCTCGCGGGACTGCTAGAGGAGCCCCGCCTCTGTCCCTCCAGCCCCCTATGGCTCATCCCCACGCGGTGTCACCCTGCAGGTGGCGGGCCAAGGGGCTGCCCGGAGTCCCCCTGCCAGGATACCCTCTTCCGTTGTTCTAAAACAAAGCACTCCCAGACTGAGTGGCCTAAAACTGGATCCTGTTCCCAGATCTGCATGTCGGGCCAGGCTCAGTGACACAGCTTGTCTCTGCTCCACTCGGCATCACCTACAGCGACCCAGAGGCCGGAGGACGGAACCACTCGAAGCCTCCTTCGCTCCCGCGCCTGACAGCTCACGCTGGCGGGGGGCTGGGACCTCACCTGGGACTGGAATACCCAACCTGCGGCCTCTCCGTGTGCCTCGGCCTTCCTCACAACGTGGTGGCCGGGTCCTCAGGATGAAGGTCCCAGGAGAGAGCCAGGCAGAAGTGCTGCTACCTTGTGGAGCCTCGCCTTTGGGGGTCACGCAGCCTTCCAGCACGTTCTGTTCGCTGCGGCGTTCACAAAAGGCTGTCCACGTTCACCGGGAAGATTGGATTCCATCTTTTGTCGGGAACGAGCAGGGTCAGAGAATTGGCTGATAGGTATTAAAACCACCATGTTGGGGCGCCTGGGTGGCGCAGTCGGTTAAGCGTCCGACTTCGGCCAGGTCGCGATCTCACGGTCCGTGAGTTCGAGCCCCGCGTCAGGCTCTGGGCTGATGGCTCAGAGCCTGGAGCCTGTTTCCGATTCTGTGTCTCCCTCTCTCTCTGCCCCTCCCCCGTTCATGCTCTGTCTCTCTCTGTCCCAAAAATAAATAAATGTTGAAAAAAAAAAACCCACCATGTGCCCTCTGCTCTGTGGACACGGATTGTCTTAGTTTGGGCCCCCTGTGTTTACCTGGGACCAGTCCCTGTTTTAGGGGGGTGGGGTGTTCGGTCGCCCAGGCCTGGATCAAACCTCCGTTCCTGGGGCCAGTGTGGATGCGGGAGAGGGGAGAGGGCTGAGCCGGCGACTGGCAGCCGGGCCAGAACCACGTACAAGGACAGCCTGAGATTTCTCCGAAGAAGGGCAGGTGGAAAGCCAAAACAACATATGTCCTCTCCAGATAGTAAACAAATAAACAAACACTCAAGTACATAATTATGCCCTGTTGGCTAAGGGTGCGATGTTTGTAAGGGTAACTAAATGGGGGATGGGTGGCGGGGTGCAAGGTCACCTTCATAGGAGGTGGTTTATACTGAGGCTTGAAGGACAGAGAGGGTGCCGGCTGGGAGAGGGCATTTTGGGTGACGAGGTTAGCCTGTGCAAAGGCCCTGTGGCACAAAAGCTTGGCGTATTTAAGGACCTGACTGGCCCTGTGGCTGGAGCAAAGCGAGTGAGACGGGGGGTGTGGGCAGACGTGAGGCTCTATCACACGGTGTCTCAAAGACCACGGCCAAGAGTTTGGATTTGAGTCTATGGTCAATGGGAAGCCACTGGCAAAATCCAGCTCAAGTCTATGCCTGTCACACCCCAAATAGCACGGAGTTATTTTTACACATGGGACATGTTCAGTCAGTTAGTTCCTTTTTCCGCTTTACCTTTCTGCCCCTCACCCTGACTCCCTTCCAACATCACGACCAGCTTGGGTATGGCACTCACCTCGTCTTTCCCATGACCTCCCTCTCATCCCGGTTCACTCCAGCGGGCCAGACATCAGCAGCGTCTGACCGCCTGCCCCACCTGCCGGAAGTCACCAGGGCACGTCCCGCTGACCCTGAGTCATGCACGACGTCAACAAGTGGCTGCCACCCACGCTGCCAGCCCATCCATCGCTCGGAGCGCCCGATCCATCCAATTTAAATAAACAAATCCCCCGAACGGGGCCCAGTAATGGAAACGTTGACAGACCCTTATCTGCAGCGGCTCTGGGTGTGCACAGGCCTGCAATAATTTGGGCCTCGCCGAGGCGGAGGAGTTATTGTGATTGTGCCGTGTCTATGACAGTTTAATCAGATCTTGAAAATCAGGGGCATTCCATTGTGCACCTGCTCATGGGGACAAAAAGGGAAAAAAGTGGCTGGTGGAGTTTTCTATCACGGGCTTCCCCCCCGCCCCCCGTCCCCTATACCCAGGCAGGACCTCCTCCCGAGGATATAATTCATTGCATGTGTGTGTGGAGGGGTAGCGAGCGGGGGACGTAGGAGCCAGAATTAGACAGAATGGTGACTAGACCAGCACGAGGGAGGACGTCCACCAAAGGGCTTCGTTTGTCTACACGACCTGTATCTGGGGAGGATGGGAATATTTGGAGGTCCTGGGATGCTGTCGTGACCCAAGTGTGTCCAGACTCTGCCTTCTAGAACTGGCAGGTCTAACCGGGGAGAAAAAGCTGGCTCACAGAACGTCTTACTGGGGACCTCCAGGAAAGCAGGACCCGAGGCACAGGCTTGGGAACAGGACATCTATCTGGAGGCGGTTGCAGGAAGCAGCAGTGGGGGCTCCCAGAAGGAAGACAACCCCCATGAAGCCTGTGACATTGATCTACTTACTACTGTGGGTGGTGGAGGCGGAACACCACTGGGGATTCTCTGAGGGACGGTGGAGAACGCGTCTCAGCTTTGAGCAAACCCCGAAGCAGGAAAGCGGGGAGACGCTGGCCACAGGCAAGCTAGCGTCCACTCGAACGTGCTGAACCGGGTGGGTCAGGAGGGTATGGCAGGGTGCACCATGGATGGCTCCTACGCGGGTATGGCGGGGGAGCCAGTGCAGCGGGGTGGTTAGGGTGGGCTTCCCGGAGGAGGTGACACAGGAGATAAAACCTGACAGCTGGGAAACAGTTAACTAGGCATCAGGGTAGGGTGGAGTGGGGTGGAAAGAGGGTGCCAGAAACAGGGAACAGCAGGGGCAAACGCCCAGAGGCAGGAAGGAATGTGGCGCTTTGGAGGACCTACAGAAGCCACATGGCTGGTAACCACTGATTCAGTACCTGGACAAGTGACTTCTCGCTCTAGATCTCTGGGGTCCTCACGGCATCATGGTCAACTCCCCAGAGCTGTCACGGAGAGTGAAGGAGATCTCATCTGCGGGGGTGGCTAACAGAGCCCTTTGCAACGTGGGCCCTCGGATCTCTTTGGCCCTTCCTTTCTCTTCCTCTTTCCCAAACTTTGGACTCCAGAGGTCTCTCCTGCCAGGTTGAGGGTATTTCTGGGAGGAAGGGCTTTGCACATGTGGTACTGATCAGTGGCAATACTCGCAAGAGGACAGCAGTTGGCCTTGGCTTTGGGACGGTCCCCTCACTGCAGGATGGGATGTGGGTGTCCGCCCTGGCACCCTGTGTAAACCGGCCAGTGCTGTGTGGGGGAGCACGAGCTGGAGACGAGGGTGCCCGACCCAAGACAGCGCTCTTCAAACCAGCTGTTATGCAAAGGAGACTTTCCAGAGTTTACACCCCGCCCCCAACTCCATTATGTACCCCGCCCCCCCCCCAGCCAGATCTTGTCTCCAATTTTCCCTTAATTAAGTTTCTCTTTCTGAAATCCAAGAGGGAGGGCTCTTCCAGAGAGGCCCTGGGTACAGCAGCTTTCATTTTCAATGGAAAACAGCCCAGGGGGTAGGAGGGGTCAGTCATTCACACCTTGGTGTGAACTAGGTGGGAGGGCTGTGAATGTGCTAAATGCTTAAGGCAAGTGGCCAACAGGGTGGCTAGAGCAGCAGGGAGCTCGGCTTCCGCCCTGTGAGGCTGGAAGGCAGAAGGATGCTGGAGGTGAGGGGGCGGGAGAGCAAGCCCTCATTCCCTTCCCCTCTCTGGGTCTCCTTTCCCATGCTGTGTAATTGGCAAGTTGACCTATGGGCCCCTAAGGACATCTTGGGGTTCCAAATGGGATTTCTGGGGCACCCAGCACCAAGTACAGTACCTTGTACGTAGCAGGCACTAAGTAAACATCACTTGGATGGATGGATGGATGGATGGATGGATGGGTGGATGGGTGGATGGGTGGATGGGTGGATGGCTGACTGATTGAGTGCATGAGTCGATGGTTGCATGAGTAGCTACACCACGAGCATCACTGATGAGACTTGGTGAAACCTATTTGGGTTGGCGGTTTGCATCCAACCACCAGGGCCAGGCTGTCTGTGTTTCCCAGAAGGGGAGGGGATTTCTGTCCTGTTGGGGTGGGGGGTGGGACCATATAAAAGGCAGGGAGGCATGCTTGTTCATACTTCAGCCATCTGTGGAATCCCCCAGAGAAGTGCTGGGGCTCCAGAGACATCTATTTGGAGAGAAGATGGAGTTCTCTCTCACCAGCAAATCCTTGAAGTGTTCATCACTCACTAAGTGGTTTCTTGGATGTCCCCTCTATCATTACCTCACTCACCTATTTACTTTTTCATCTACCCATCATTTACCCATCTACCCATCCAATTATCTATCCACCCAGCCTTCTGACGATCCACCCCCCACCCATCCACTCACCCATCTATCTGTCCATCACTTACCCATCTATCCATTCGTCCATGCATCTATCCATACATCTCTCTGACTACCCATCCACTCATCCCCTCACCCATTCCCCCATCCATCCACCCACCCATCCACCCACTCATCCCCCCACCCATCCACCCACTCATCCCCCCATCCACCCACCCATCCACTCACCCATCCCCCCACGCATCCACCCATTCATCCACCCACCCATCCCCCCATTCATCCACCCACCCTTCCCCCCATTCATCCATCCACTCATCCCCCCCACTCATCCATCCACCCATTCGTCCACAAACCCATCCACCCACTCATCCCCCACACACATCCATCCACTCATCCCCCCACCCATCCATCCCCCCACCCATCCATCCACTCATCCCCCTCATTCATCCATCCACTCATCCACTCACCCATTGCCCCACCCATCCACCCATTCATCCACCCACCCATTCCCCCATTCATCCACCCACCTATCCCCCCACCCATCCCCCACTCATCCATCCATTCATCCCCCCACCCATCCACCCATTCATCCATTCATCCATTCACCCATTCCTCCACCCATCCACCCATTCATCCACCCACCCATCCCCCCATTCATCCACCCACCCATCCACCCACCCATCCACCCACTCATCCACCCCACTCATCCATCCACTCATCCCCCCACCCATCCACCCACTCATTCACTCACCCATCCCTCCACCCATCCATCCCCCCACCCATCCACCCACTCATCTACTCACCCATCCACCCATTCATCCACACATCCATCCATCCCACATATCCATACCCTCATTTACCTAACCAACCTATCAAGTGGTCTGGGCCAGGATTTGTTCCATGCACTGGGCATGCCAGGGTGACTGAAATAGGGTCGATGCATTCAAGAAGCCCCCATTCTATGAGGATGATCATGATACAAACAGTTATACCCCAGGTAGACCACTGTGATTGGGGAAGCACAGGGGTCTGGGTGAGCCCAAGGAAGACCATGCCCCCTCTGTTTCCATGGAGCCTTTGCAGATATGTTCCTCTGCCCAGAACACTCTTCCTCCTCCTTGTCATCTGGACCATTCCCACTCATCACACAAGGCTTAGCCTGGTTCACCTTCTCTGGAGAGCTTTCCCCAACTTTCTTCCTCTTTTTCGTGAAATGCAATTTTCCACCTACTTTTGGAGGGCTGGGTTTGTGTCTCCTTCATTCCTGGCCTGGCCCATGGTAGGCGCAGTGCAAGTGTTTGAGGAACAGGTGAATGCAGGTGGCCAGACAGAGAAGAGGGAGGAAAGGACAGAATACAGAAGGGTGGCAAGGAAAACAACCAAGGTAAAACCCCCTCCCCCAATCTCCAGACCCTTCACCTAATCATATTTGCAGACTCCCTTCTGCCACGTAAGGGAGTCTGTTCACAGGTTTGGGACTGAGGCACGGACCTCTATGGGATGCCATTATTCTGTCAAACACACCCTCTGGGGAGCAGGTGCCAAGATGGGCCGAGAAAGAGCAGGGAGCTGAGGGAGGAGGTGGGGAGGGTCGATGTGGGTCTTACCTCCCGTACAGGAGAGTGGGAAGGAGGGACAATTTGTCAGGAAGGGTTTCAGGTGACTGCATGGTTCTAGGGAAGTTTCAGCCAGACCAATGGAGACTCCTTGAGCCAAAGTCATTCAACAGAGGGGTCCCAGGTCTCCCAGGAATGGGCTTACCTCAGTGTCCCTGCCAGGCTCTCAGTTCATGGAAAGCATGGTCCCAAACCAGCATGGTGACAGTCAAAGTACAGCGTGGTGCATCCATATGATGAGAAAAGAGGGTTTTAGCACGGGGCCTGGCATGGGTTTGTCGAGGGGAAGATAGTGACTCCAGAGTCAGGTTGAGGTCAGAGAAAAGAAGAGCCTATGGGTCCAGCTGGCCCGTGGGGAGTGGGGAACTCCCAAGGTCTCTGAGGAGGACAATTGGTCCCCCCATCCCTGAGGGGATACCCAGGGCCTTCAGGAGTCCTTTAAGATTTCTGGGAGGAGCCCCACCGCCCATTCTCACCTCCAGGAGACTGTTGGGGTCCACGTTCCTTGCCCACTCTGTGGCCATTTGGAAGGGAAACTGAGCTGCTCACATCTATAGTCTTATAAATGCACTCGATTTGCAATTTTTCTTTCTAAACCCTGGCCAGATGATATGAGCTATGGTTATCTCATTTTTTTACCCCATTTCTCCCCTCCTCTTTTTTACTGCATCATTTCCAGGGGGTGTCCTCTAGAAGTGTGAAATCAGGCTGGTGAGGCGTCTGCCTCCAAGGACATGTACCTGCAGTGTTTCCCGGAGCGGGCTCTGACTCTGGGGCCCAGCAAAGGGGCTGCGTGACATCGGTACCCACGCTTTCTTTTCTGTGATCCTTGCAGACATTACTCATTGATCACAGAATTCTTTGCACTGAGCTGGACGTGGTCTTAAAAACGGGGGTAGCATATGATTTACTGCGCAAACAGGACACTTCTGAGAATGAAAAAGGGCCATGATTAAGAGCGACAGCTGAGGGGCACCTGGGTGGCTCAGTCAGTGGAGCGTCTGACTCTTGATTTCAGCTGACATCATGATCTCATGGTTTGTGGGATCGAGCCCCACGTTGGGCTCTGTGCTGACTGTGGGGAGCCTGCTCAGGATTCTCTCTCCCTCCCTCTCTCTGCCCCTCCCCTGTACTCTCTCTATCTCTCAAAATAAACAAACATTAAAAAAATAATGACAGCTGAAAAACAGCCGTAAACCGAGATAGTCCTGGGAAGACAAGGCTCTTCCGACATCCTACTTCAAAACCTAGCTCAGCCCAGGGTTTCAGGTAGCCACTACCAATCAATCACCTAAATTTGCATGTGAGATGAACCTTCTCTCTGCTTTTCCAGGTCTGACCCTGTGTGACTATGGGGGAGATAATCCAGAACACCTGTCCTTTCTGGAATGGGATTCTTTTAGATCTGGCCGGATACCAGGGCTAATTTCAGTCTGTCATCGGACCAGATCCTTCTCCTCCCCCTCAAGTCCCGTCTGAAACATCTGTGAAATGGGTGAGTTAAACACATCTTTTCCTATCCAACAGAAGGTGGGAATTTGTTTTAACAAAGAAAAAGATGCTTGACAGGCACGAAAGGGTGAAAACGAGCATTTATCCAGCTCCTGCTGTATACCGGGATGTTTCCCACGTTAACTTATTAGTGACTTGTTTCTTCTTTATGTTCCCCAAACTCTACGAGGTGGGGAGGTGCCGGGCATCTCCCAGACGGAGAAGGAGAGTCAGAGAGGCTAGTGGAGTCCACATGGCTGGAGTGGCAGGGCTGGGATGTGAAGCTGGGCCTGGCTGGGTCTGGAGACTACGTTCTTTCTGTTTCTCCCCCCTGCCCCAAGAGGCTCAGCCTGGGGCTCCTGCTCACACCGCTGAGTCTCTGAATGAGACATGCTAGAAGCACAACAGGTGGGGTCTCGGGTCTGGGGACGGAAGCGGAGCGTCGCCTGCAGATTCCATAATAAGCACAACATCTGTTTCTCGAGTGTTCTTCCTGGGCCTGCACGACGGGCTACTGCATCAGTGCTGAACTTGAGGCCACGCGGCAAGGAGGAGGTGAAGGCAGGATCCAAACCTACTCTCCCCTGATGCCCCGTGGCGTTCCGGGACAACTCGGTGGAGATGTTCCTTCCCCAGGGCCAAAAAAGAACAGTGCCTGCCTTGTTCCTTATTCTTCCCTTGCTGGAATCCAGGAGGGCTGCAGGGGGAGGCAGCTGGGAAGTGATGTGCCTCCAAGACTGAAGACTGCCGTCAATGGGGCGATGCTAATGATTCTCAGGCACGTGGAGCAGACCCTGAAGATCGATGGCATCTCCCCTCCCCCCCCATGCCCAGCCCCATCTCCGAACTTCCTTGGGGAATGTGGCCGTTGCCAGGAGGCCGCCCGCCTCTGACTCCTCTGTCACACCTGGAGACCGCACACCGGCTTCGGGGTACCCTGACCCCTGCCAAAGCATTTTCCCCATTGCACAGCAGAGGAAACCGAGTCCAGGTTAAACCGGAAGGGCCTTACCCCGGTACAGGGACCAGCTCACAGGCACCTTCATGATCCGGGTTTTACATGGTCCCATTTTAAGGATGGGAAAGCTGACGCTTGGTCTCATAATTCATTTACTCGAGGGTAGGAGACTGCAAGAGGTGGGGTTGGAATTCGAACCCCAGCGGGGGTGGGGGGGTGGGGGTACAGGGGGGGATTGCAACTTTCATTTTCCACAACCTGCTGCCTCTTTCCCAGCAGTTTGATCTCCACTGACCTCTCTGACCTTGAGCTCGCTGTGCGTAAAGTGGCGCTGAGAGCCCGTGCCGCGGGGGGAGCGTTTCTAGTTAAAAGTAAAAACATCGGCAGGGCCGCTGACTGAGCACTTGCCTGTACCAGGTAGTGTCAACATCATCCGATCTGAAGTGTCCCCAAATTGCAGACGAGGGAACTGGGGGGACCCCTGTCCCACCAGGGCCGCACTTCGGGCGACAACGGGGTCAGCCCACCCTGCCTCCCAGAGAAGTGCATGGTTCCTCCTGCGTTCGTTTAAATGTCCTCTCTTACGTGTGCGGGCAGACCCTGGCTTGGGGGGCCTGCTGGGGGAGACCAGACAGAGGCCTTCTCAGGGGGCCTCTCTCCCCCAGGCCCGTCTATGGTTCCGGAAGCCAGCAGCCAGATGTTTGGTGTCCACGGAGCGGGCTCCAGCTGACCCCGTGAGGCTGGGAGGGGCGCTCTCTGCGCTGGGGTTCAGCCCAAGGTCATGTGTGGGCTGAGGCATCACCTGTGCAGGGGTGAACGTTTGCAGGAACCTCCTGGATCCCTCCTCCTGGGCTGGGGAGATGCCACCAACCCCAGCTCTCCAGTCCTCCGACACCCATGCACGTCAGGGTCACCCTGGGTCTGACTTCCTTAGGCCAAGTACGAGGTTCCATCTGGCTGGCTGTGTGATCAGGGAAGGTCGCTCACCCTCTCTGGGCCTCAATTGTCTGATCAGTTAGGAGAGGCCAGACTGGCTGGATCATTGGCCTCCCACCGCCTGTCTGGCCCTGAGAGGCCCGGATACCAGCCCAGAAAGATAAACCTGTCCCTAACTCAGCCTTTCTGGGTCCTTCCCAGCCCGCACACCTGCAACAAGGGATTTCCCCTCTTGGTGCCATAGCGTCTGTACCTGTAAAATGGGTTTACTTCCAGTGCGCGTCTCATGGGTTATGCAAAGCTCTCAGCGGGGACCTTGGCACGCGGTCGGCAGTGACAAAGTGGAAATGTCTTCAGCGGGGCAGCCGGGCATGAGGCCAAGTTCCCGCTGGGCCAGTTTCCAGCCAGATGGCCTCAGTTTCCAGCTCTGCAGAGTGGGGCCAGGGTAACTCATGGATTCTGTAAGGATGTGAATATACGGAGGAACGAAAGTTTAAGTTCGGAAAACACCTTCCCCTTTCTCCCCTCCCCCTTCTCTTGCTTCCTTTTCACTGTCCTCATCTCTCCCTTCCCAGTAGCGCCCGGACGTATGGGGCAGAGGAAGGGGGTGACGTGAGCAGTGCCCTGGTCCTATGGGTGAGCTGCTCACAGCAGGGGGCTTCTGAGAATAGCCTGACTTACCCCTCCCCCCGGCTCTCCAACCCCCTCTGGCCCCTTCCCACTCTGCACACCTGCTTTCGAACAGACAGATGTGCCCCTCACCATGGGTTGCTGACTCACCTGTCATCCCAGGCTTCACCGTGGGGAAGCACGGGGTCCAGGGTCGCACCTTGGGTCTGTCCCTTCACCTCTCTGGGCCTCTGTTTTCCCACCTGGGAAGTGAGGATAGTGAAATTTGCCGTTGGCCGGAGGCGGGGTGGGGTGGGGGGTGGGGAGGACTGTTGTCATGAGTGACTGAGATACAGTTGGGTGTGGGGGGGTCCCCAGCGATCCTGAGCCTGGAGGTGGGGTCCCGAGATTCAGTCGGCACAGGGGATTATCCGAGGTGGGGGCCGTGCTGAGGGTGAGGTTTCTGCGGGGGGGGGCCGGGGGTCCACGGGGTGACAGTCTTTTCATCTCCAAAGCCCTTTCCTGCCTGAAGCCTCTAAATAACGCTTCTGTTGAGGCAAACTTTTAATCTCTGAAGCCATGGAACCCTTGGCCTCCCTGACGACCGAAGGGCAGGCGCAGCTGTGACCCAGCCCTGGCGGCCGTGGGCGTCCGAAGCCGGCTGGCTCTTTCCTCCTGAAGGAGAGAGGTCAGGTAGCATCTGCTGATTCTGCTGTAATTCTTGGCCAATGATGGCACTGGCCAGCCCTCTGCACGGGGGGCTGGTGAGTGGGGTATTCCAATCAGCCACTTCTGTTTTTATTTTATATTTTATTTTATTTTATTTTATTTTATTTTATTTTATTTTATTTTATGTTTGAGACAGAGAGAATACAAGCAGGGGAGGGGCAGAGGGAGAAAAAGAGAGAGAGGATCTTAGGCAGGCTCAACACTCAGCTGGAGCCCGACCCGGGGGTCGATCTCATGAACCGTGAGATCATGGCCCGAGCTAAGGTCAAGTTGGATGCTCCACCGACTGAGCCACCCAGGCGCCCCTAAATCAGCCACTTCTCAAACGGCAGTGTTCCCAGGAGCGTCTCGGATGTCGGGTCGCAATTCAGATTTTGAATCAGCAGGCCCGGCCATGTTGATTTCCAGGACCCAGGGCAAAGTGACAACAAGGGGCCCCAGGTTCAAACATGGTTCGAAAGAATCTGAAGACATTGGCAGGTGAGCATCGAATCAAGCGTGGCACCCCTCTGAGCACAGACAGGGCCCCGTGGGGCTGCCCAGGTCTCATGCCCGTAAAGCCGGCCAGAAACTGCATTTCTAATAAACTCTAGGTGGGGCTCATTGCGCTGGCCCTGGGCCACGCCTTGAGGAGGTGAGTTTGGGGTTTCAGCGGTCACCCCGGGAAGCGTTAAACGCTCCCCTGGTGTCAGCAGACCCTGCCTCCCGTCCTCTGCCGTGTGAACTTGGACAACCACCTTGGCCTCTCTGGGCTGCGGGCTCCCCAGCTGGAAGGGGGGCGGGGGGAGGGTCAGACGAGATGGCTTCTAAGACACCTCCCCTCTGGCACTCCATTCCCCCCCCCCCCCCCCCCCCCGTGAAGTCCCCAACCTGTGGCCTCCAAACCTTGGTCCAGGATCAAATTGCCAAAGCCGCCTTGTCCATCCAGCCCGGCTGGAAGTGATTTTTAAACAAAGCCCACATTCCTTCTGAGCCTGTCGGCCTGCCATGTTCCCAAGCCCACCACCACGCCTGCAATTTCCTTGCCAAGCCGACTCCTCGGGATAAACGCATGGCGAAAACCCGGCAAGGAAATAAACAAACAGATCCCCATCACACCCTGCCACGTCCCACCTCGCTCGGGCGTCTGTTCAAAACAAGCGTCCTGGTGACAATGTCGAGACATCGGGGGCCCTGGCGGGGAGGGGGGCGGGCACTGGGGGCCCTGGGGAGGACAATCGGAAGAAAATGGAGGTCAGACCCCCAAGAAGGGCTGGCCGGCTTTCATCCCGCAATGGAAATCGAGGAGGATTTTGCCTCCAAAGGCTCCCAGTGGACTTTTGTCGTGAGGACAAGAAACGCTGTACGCGGATAAAGTGGCTTTTAGAACTATCAGAAAGTGAGTGTGTGCTGGGAATGGGGAGGAGGGGGTGCCCAGGAAGGGGAAATTAAAATTCTACTCCCGCCGAAGGTTCTGGGCTCGAGCTCGCCGCGCGAGCATCGATCTGTTCCAGCATTTGACTTTCAACCATGACAAAACTGTGGGCAAATTAATTGTTCTCCAGGATATTAAGCATCAGACTCCATTAATCCTTTCTGAGCGAGATGCTTGCTGAATGCTAATTGGGAGGGTTCCGGCCTGCCATGGGGTGTTTCTCCTGTCCTCGGAGACCCCACCGGGTCCCCACCTTTCTCTGTCTCCCCTGGGTGCCGGTGCCCAGGACCGAGCCCCCCTCCCCCCCCCCCCCCGTGCTGCCTTTATTTCCCTTTGTGGCATAGGACAGAGAAGGGACAGGTGGGCCCAACCTGAACCTCCTCCCCTCCCCCACCTGGGCATCTTCTTCCAGGGAAGCCGTGGGACCGGTAGCAAGATTGTTTTATGCAAATTCCAATATCTGTATGCAGGCGCGGCCGTGAGGATGAACGCAAGAAATAATTACCAAATTATGCACGTTGAGTTGGTTTTCCTGCATCCTGAGCCCTTAAAAGGAAAAGCAAAAACACAGCGACGAGAGTGTATAAAACAGACAAACAACCCCGTGGCTTGGGTCGCCGGAGGTGGGGGTGGTGTGGGCCACACCTCTGGCTGGGGGTCGCCGTGCAGGTTTCTGGCAGGGGATGGGGTGGAGGGTCCTGGGCAGGGGTCAGGGCTTCTGGGCCTCAGGCTGTTATCGGATTGCCAGGTGTCCTTGAGCAAGTCACTTCTCTTCTTGGGGCCTCAGTTTCCCCATCTGCAGAAGGGGATTTGGCAAGAGGCTTAACAATGCTGTGTCTTGTAACGGGGGTGGTGGTATGGTCCGGGCGGGGGTCCCCACTGAGCTGTAGGTAGGGCCGATCTGACGTGCACAGTGGGGCTCTGCGGGGACAGGGAGGACCCCTGGGACGTCCCCTTGCTTAGCAGCTTCTGCCCCGTTGCCAAGGGCAACATCCCTCTTATTTCAGTAGGGTTTTGCTGCCATCCGTTCACCTCTGGGTGGCCTGAGATTAACATCCCATTTCACAGACTGTCGCTCAGAGCAGGAGAGGCACGAAGTCAGAACCATGTCCTGCAGGAGACAGGAGAAGGACGAGATGGCTCATCTGTACCGCCCTCCTGGGACAGCTCTACCCCGTTTCCACCCGGCGCGACTTCTCCTCGATCGCTACTGTCTGCTTTCCTCCCGCGTGGAGGGCTCCGCGCTGCGTGGCACAGGATGCAGTTCTCACCTCCTATGGTCTCTGCTCTGCCTGGAGCGTCCTGGGGCCAGGCCGCAGCGCGGAGAATTTCCAGATCTGAGCGGGAAAGGAGGCTAGACCCACTCCGCCATCGTGGCCAGCCATCGTCCCCACACACCCGCCACGAAGCGCTTTGGGTCACGCGCTCCCCACGCTTCAGCCCGCGGGCCTCCCAGAAGGACCCCCTAAGGCGGGTCCCGCCCCCATCTCTGTTTTCCAGAGAAGACAACTGAGGCTCAGAGACGCCGAGCCCTTTATCCAAGGCCACCCGGCAGGTCAGTGCCCCTGCCAGGAGTCACATCTGCACGCATTCACAGCCCCCTAGCTACGCTATATTCGTGGCTTACCTTCCGGTCCTCTTTCTCCCCCGTCCTGAGGGCTGGGGGACGCTCTTCGCACCCCCTGCACCCCCTGCTGGCTCCAGTCCTCCCCATTTCTCCCAAGATGCCTGCTCAGACCACCGTGGGCAGAGAGAAGATCGTGCCAGCCACTCGCTAACTCAGCGGATATTTATGCCTGTGCAAACACCACACACGCCTTCTGCATGATTTGGAGCTAAATGCGGTGTTACTTAATTAATGCACATGTAACACTTGAGAATATTACACCTATTAGAACTCACAGACAATTAACACTCCGGGGCCGCTGCTGCCACCGTGTCCTACAGACAAAGGCTCTGGGATCACCCCTGTGCTGAATCCATTGTGCGGGGAAACACCTCTCTCTGCAGTGCTCTGTCCACCTGTCTCTTTCCCTTGGGGTTCGTTCATTCGTTCGTTTGTCCGTTCGTTTCTTCCCTCCCTCCTTCCTTCCTTCTTTCCTTCCCTCCCTTCCTTCCTTCCTCCTCCTTTCTTTTTCTTTCTTTCTTTCTTCTTTCTTTTTCTTCTTTCTTTTCTTTCTCTCTTCCTTTTTTTTTCTTTCTTCCTCTTTCTTTTCTTTCTTTCTTTCTTCCTTTCTATTTTTTCTTTCTTTTCTCTTTCTTTTCTTTCTTTCTTTCTTTTCTTCTTTCGTTCGTTCTTTCTTTCTTTCTTTTTTCTTTCTTACTTTCTTTTCTTTCTTTCTTTCTTTTCTCCCTTTTTTCTTTCTTTCTTCCTTTTTCTTTCTTTCTCTCTTTCTTTCTTCCTTTCTATTTTTCTCTTTCTTTTCTCTCTCTCTTTCTTTCTTTCTTTCTCTTTCTTTTCTTTCTTTCTTTCTTTTCTCTGTTTCTTTCTTCCTTTCTATTTCTTTCTCTCTTTCTTTTCTCTTTCCTTTTCTTTCTTTCTATTTCTTTCTCTCTTTCTTACTTTCTTTTTCTTTCTTTCTTCCTTCCCTTTTTTCTTTCTTTCTTCCTCTTCCTTTTTCTTTCTTTTCTTTCTTTCTTTTTTCCTTCCTTCCTTCCTTCCTTCCTTTCATTCTTTCTTTCCTTCCTTCTTTCCTTCCTTCCTTCCTTTCTCTTTCTTTCTTTCTTTTCTTTCTTTCTTTCTTTCTTTCTTTCTTTCTTTCTTTCATTTTCTCCAGCCCTATTAAGATATAACATGTACAATTAAGGCATACGACACCATGGTTTCAAGTACATCTATATTGCAAAATGATCATCATGATGAGCTTTGTTAACACACCCATCACCTCACGTAGTT
Organism: Prionailurus bengalensis; assembly: GCF_016509475.1. Lineage (NCBI taxonomy): Eukaryota > Metazoa > Chordata > Mammalia > Carnivora > Felidae > Prionailurus > Prionailurus bengalensis. The sequence goes on from NC_057356.1 coordinate 24,970,998, forward strand.
ATAATTTGTTTCTTGTGCTCTCCTCTCCTTTGATTTTTTTTAACTGTTCTGTACTTAATCTCCCACCTTGGGTGATTTGGAGTCATGACATATTAAAACTTATTTTACGTTTTGGGGCGCCTGGGTGGCTCAGTCGGTTGGGTGTCCCCCTTTGGCTCAAGTCATGATCTCATGGTTTGTGGGTTTGAGCCCCACATCGGGCTCACTGCCGTCAGCGCAGAACCCAGCTTCAGATCCTCTGTCCCTCTCTCTCTGCCCCTCCCATGCTCATGCGCTCTCTCTCAAAAATAAATATTTAAAAAAATTTTTTAAATACAATTTATTATGTTTAAAACATTATGCTACACATTAAAATTTCTGTTTTGGAGGTGTCTTGTACATAAAAGTTTCTAAGTGGCACACTGTGGAGGCTAATGGGTCATCAAACATTAAAAAAATTTTTTATGTTTATTGATTTTTGAGGAAGAGAGAGAGAGAGACAGAATGTGAGCGGGGGAGGGGCAGAGAGAGAGGGAGACACAGAATCCGAAGCAGGCTCCAGGCTCTAAGCCGTCAGCACAGAGACCGATGCAGGGCTCGAATTCTTGGACCAGCAGATCATGACCTGAGCCGAAGTTGGATGCTTAACTGACTGAGCCACCCAGGCTCCCCGATCATCAAACAGTTTTAATTTCCTGCTTCCTTAAATCTCAAGGGATTTATTTTCGTTCTTGTTTGACTATTTATAAGAGAAGGAAAAAAAAGTCGCCTCTTCCAGGGAGCACTCCCTGATTGCTCTGGCCTTTTTAGATACTCTTCTCTGCTGACACCCTCTAGCACTTTCGATATTACAGGCACTACAAGGGCAGGGACCCCATTGGGGTGTCCCAGGGGGCCTCAGTTCTCACAGCTGTGAAATGAGGTCCAGAAAACATTTTCACCTACTCTTTGGGGCCCCAGGCAGGATGAAGCAAGGTGTGGGTGTTGTGCAAGACTGTAGCTGCATTTAATGCAGTGTCTTCTCTGTGCATTCATCTTTTCATCTGTCAAATGGGCATGCCATTACCT